>NW_020526078.1:0-262500 GCF_003368295.1 Carassius auratus
TATATATATATATATATATATATATATATATATGTGGTATTTATAAATACATTCTATATGTATCACACATTAAACTACAGGACCTGCAAGCACTTTAATACCCAACACCCCCGCCCTTACTCGTACTGCACAAAAATGGTACAATAACACTGAATATTACAGGGACTGATCACTGCAAATGCAACTGGTTACAACTGGTTTAGAACTGGGGTTCTGGATAAAATGTTTTTTTTTTTTACTTATTGCTAAGATTGGCACATTACACACAGAACTATCTCTCTCTTTCACTCACACACACTCTTACTCTTTCTCACACACTCTCTCGCTCTCTTACACACACTCTATTACAAACAACACTCTCTTCTCTCTCTCTCTCTCTCTCTCTCACTCACACACTTTCACTCACTCTCTTCTTTCTCTCACCCATCACAAACCACACTCTCTCTCTCTCTCTCACGCTCTATCACAAACAAACACACACACATACTCACATAGACAGACAGACAGACACACACCGCTCGCTCGCCCGCCCACTCACTCTCACACACACACTCACTCTCTCTCACTCACACACACACACACACACACACACACACACACACCTGTAGGCCGTAATGATAAATGACCATAATCATCGCGACGCGATAACGCGCGTCCACATGAGTTTAGTTCGCGTTGACGCGTCGCGATGATTCGCGCGTCTGATTCCCGTGTCTCCGCGGACACCGTCCCGATCAACCGGAGGAGCAACGGAACGCCCGTCTCTCGCCGAAACCGAGAGCAAAACTTCAGGCGCGGGACTTTCCCTTCCGCGCGGACACCGAGACGAGCCGCTCGCGCCGCTCAGATGAAGAAACACGCCTTTATAACGCTCGACTTACCGTCCATGTCGCGCGTCACTGCAGCTCGGGTCGCTCTCTGTCGCTTTTGGAAGTTTCCGGGCTGTAGCGAAGAATCGGCGACACACCGCGACGTAGATTTCCTTCCGCGCGCGCCTTCCACAGCGAGCGAGCGCGCGCACGGGCGTGGAAATACCCGGATGACGCGTTTACGTCCCCAACACACAAACACAGAAGAAACCGCCCAGAAGAGAAGAGCACACAGTAACAGATACAGTAATAGAAACAGAACACACAGTAACAACAGTGCAGAAGAAGACAGCGCTCTGTTTATAACTCCTCCAGCACAAGAGGATCCCAAGATACGTGTGTGTGTGTGTGTGTGTGTGTGTGTGTGTGTGTGTGTGTGTGTAAGACCTTACATGAACACACACCTCTCAGTTACCATGTACAAGATGTTAATGAAAAAAAAACTAACAAAAAAAAAAAACCTGTACTAAAAAGTAGTTTATTCCGATGAGCAGAATTGACCAGCAGAGGGCGCACAAGCTCTGTTTATAACAGTGTCCTGTAAATATGAGCATGAACATAAATCTGCACTGTTCATCCCTTCTGATCTTTCATTCAACACATTCACAAAAGTCTAAACTTTCATTACAGTAAAACTCTCATTGTGAAATAAATGCTTTCTCTAGTTCATATTGGCCACAATTATTGACAGCCCTAGCAATTATTATGAGTCAAATATCAATATCTATCAAATAAAGCATATTACCGTTGATATTTACACGTTTCAGCACACCAGAGTGACCAAGGAGCATGAAACTGTCCAGACATGACTTCCTGTCCACAGGGATTATAAATGTGAGGAACACAAATCCCATCCATCACATGGAGAAAAATAAAAGAATATAGATCTGATGTGCAGAACAAGATAGTTGAGCTTCACCAAACAGAAAATATCTGTAAGAAACTGCTGGAGAACTGCACACATTATCTGAGCCCCTACACCAATCAGCACATGCTGTTCGGGAGGAACATGATCCTAACTCATCCAAAAACAAACATATTCAGCTGTCAGACACGACTGGAACCTCAAACGGCACTGGCTTTCTGTGCAAACAGGGTTAACAGTGCCCCATGTCCAGGAGTAAATACTCTGTTGGATCATTGATGTTGTGGGCCTGCTTCTCTGCAAGAGATCCTTGAGGTTGTGTTCAGACACATGGCATGATGGATTCAGTCAGATACCAGAAGATACAAGCTCTAAACCTGACTGCTTCTGTTAGAAACCTTATAATGAGACGTGGTTAGATCTGTCATCAGGACAGTAACCCAAAACAAAATGAAAGTTTAATATTTTAACATTTTTGTGCAGCAGAACAAATAAAATGTAATAATAATGAAAAACAATCTGTAAAACAAAAGGTGCACTTTAAAATGATGAATCATATATTCCTGTAAAAGGGATTTCATATCATGATAATGAGTATGCGCACTTCCACTATAAAAGAAAAAATAAATACATATAATAAATATACTTTTTTTAGTCATATTTAAATTAATGTAAAAAATACGACTTTAAATGTAATAATTATGATAAAATGTAGAAAAAAATTGTAAATGATGTCTGTTTTTTCTTTACGTTTCATCTGAGTTACTTTATTACTTATTAAAGAATGATTTTTTCTTTGTGCCATAAATGTGCTTTCATTCTATGTCTTCAAATTTACCTTTTTTCCTATTTTAAAACAGCTTTGCTTTTTAGTTTTTCCAATTATTTAACATTTTTCACTATTTCAATAAAATTGTAACCAGTACAGAAAGCAGATTTCTTTTTTTTTCTTTTTTTAATCATTATTTATCTTTCTCAAGTTAATTCTTAAATTTGTTCAGTATTAAATTTGCCAATATAAACATTTTTTAAATAATCTCATAATAATAATAATAATTAGTTTGTTTGTCAGCGGACTCTGCATCAGTCAGAACATCACATCTGAAGACTGTAATTCATCTCCACTGAGAACAGTCAAACACAGCCTGAAACAGTGACCCCTAAAGGGACAAACCGGGTATTAAATGAACCAATTTATTTACATATACGTTAATATCATACACTGTATAAAAACAATTATTAATAGTTAATATACATATAAACAAACGTTTTTTTATTATTATTCTCAGGTTCGAATCCAGCCTGTGCGGTCGGGGGGGGGGGGGGGGGGTCTTTTTTTTTTCCAGAAAGTGGACCTTTTTGCAGTTTTCTCCACCTTTTGTATTTAATTATGAGGTTCTTTTACACACTGATTTGTGCTGGATTATCTTATGTGCTGGTATCTTAATGAGCACGCTTTTTTATACACCTAAAATATTTACTGCATTGTTGTCACATTGCTTCCTCATGTAACACCTTTGTCAGTCCATACACAGTACGTGTAAAGACCACACTAACAACAGAATAGATTTAATAAACTTTACTGAAATATTAATAATCATTTTTCTCATCATCATTTCTCGACTCTCTGTCAATGCTTTGCTCGTTGCTGTATTTGTCTCGACACTTCTGGATTTAGTTCACTGGTCAGTTCCAATCTTCTTGGGTGTAATCTTCATCCAGGTGGACTGCCGGGTCATAGTGTGTAAGGATGAGGGCCCAGGGATGACCAGCGGTCCTCTCCCATGCTGCTGCGCTCAGATGTGTTCAGTCCTCCGGAGCGTGCTGGCTGACCGGTGAAGAGTACACGCTCTCTTGAGAAGCTGGAAGATGTTTGGGTAGATCAGCGCATCACATTGTTTGATTGCCTCAGCACATGAAGCTGGGCTTTGTTCTGATGGCTTGTTTTGCCACTTCAGTGTCCAGCGGTTCAGTTCCTGGTCAGTCAGCTCTGGTGAAGGGAAGTCATCTTGGTAAAGTTGGACTACTTCAGAAATGTCCACGGTCACAGTTGCACTGTATAGACAGCATTAGACCCAGGAGCCTGGATACGGTTACAGATAGAGGACTGAATCTGGATTCAAACTCCAAGATCACATGGTCTAGGAAAGGTATAGCCATGTTGAGATGATAGTAGTCCTTCACAGTTTGAGCAGGTACGCTTCCTCTGTGTGTCTGCCTTCCAGCAGCTGGACATCGACCTGAGCAGACGTCCTGATGGCTTGCTTGTAGATCTGGATGAAGTCATCTTCATTTGTCTCACGTAGCTCTTGTAGATATTCTTGACCTCATCTACCATGCTAAATGCCTCCACGATGTCAACTGAGGTCTTTAGCAGCTTCACTGTGATGTCTGTAAGGTGGGACAAGACTTGATAGACGGTGAGGAAGGTCAGGATGAAAACTGAAGTTTTGGAGAGTTTTGGAGACAAGAGACTATAGGCCTCTGCTTTGTACTGCCTGCCATCCAGTGGTGACATCTTGGCTGTAATCTTCTGAATGGAGACCAAGTGCGATGACTTTTACAGCCTTGACAATGAAGACGAAGGCACTGTAAAGTGGCTGTATGCGTCATGTCTTTCTGCCCATCTTGTGTGACAATGTTCAGGCAATGCCCGTTACAGCATGTACACTGCTTCAGGTGCATCCTTCTTCATCAGAGCCTGGACACAAACACATTCACTGCTCATGCTGCTGACACCATCATACCCCTGGCCTCTGCAATCACCAGAGATGTATAAAGTACTAGAGACCCATACTTGAGTAAAAGTACAAGTGCTCTATCAAAAAAGTGACTTGAGTAGAAGTAGAAGTGCTCTTTAAGCACCACACTTAAGTAGAAGTACTAAAGTATTCAACATTTTTTGTACTTAAGTATTGCAAGTAGTCTATTTTAAAATTTACTACTCAAGTACTGAAAGTAAAAGTAGAAGTATTGTGTTATGTAGCTATTAAAGAAAGTAGTCAAAAGTTTGAACATATTGTTTTTACTATTTCAAATGATTAACCTAAAGGACAATCACAATTCCTTTGACTGTAACTTCTTGTAAACAAAAAACGGTTACTAGGGTTAGTTAGCCCAATTTGCAAAATGATGTCATTAATAACTTACCCTCATGTCGTTTCAAACCCGTAAGACATCAGATGGTCATCTAGAATTTTTGAAGCATCGAAAATACATTTTGGTCCAAAAATAGCAAAAACTACGACTTTATTCAGCATTGTCTTCTCTTCCGTGTCTGTTGTAAGACAGTTAAAAACAAAGCAGTTTGTGATATCTGGTTCGTGAACGAATCATTCGATGTAACCGGATCTTTTTGAAACAGTCCACCAAATCGAACTGAATCGTTTTAAACAGTTCGCGTCTCCAATACGCATTAATCCACAGATTAATTAAGCTGTTAACTTGTTTAATGTTTCTGACACTCCCTCTGAGTTAAAACAAACCAATATCCCGGAGTAATTCATTGACTCAAACAGTACACTGACTGAACTGATGAAGAGAGAACTGAAGATGAACACCGAGCCGAGCCAGATAATGACTCGTTCACGAGTCAAGAACCGTTTCTGTCAGACGCGTCCGATTCGTGAACCGAGGAGCTGATGATACTGCGCATGTGTGATTTAGCGTGAAGCAAACCGACACACACAGCGTCTGAAAAGAAATGATTCTTTTTGTGATTGATTCTGAACTGATTCTGTGTTAATGTTATGAGCCCAGGTGCAGTCATCGCCAATGACGCCATTGCGTCGAGCGCAAAAGAATTGGTAAACTGTTTTCTTCAACTGGTTTATTGAATCGAACTGTCAGAAAGAACTAACGTTACTGGTCATCCGAAAACCGATGCAACCGGTTCTTGAGTCGTGAACGAGTCATTATCTGGCTCGGCTCGGTGTTCATTCTCTCTTCACAGCAGTTCAGTCAGCACGCGCAGTCTCGCTTGTTTCGCTCAATGATGTGCCAGCTTCATCAAACCTGCCATCTACAGTTCTGGCAGTGGTTTGTAATGGAATGATTCGTAACATTATTATAATTGTAACGAGTAACGATGCAGCACATAAAAAAATATCGGAGTAAAAGTATTAAACTCAGCGAAAATATGTACCGAAGTAAAAGTGGAAGTAGGAGAAAAAAATAATACTCTAGTAAAGTACAGATACCGCCTTTTAGTACTTAAGTACAGTAGTGAAGTAGTTCTACTTCGTTACTATACATCTCTGGCAATCACCAGTCTCTATGATGAGGTGACTCAGCACATCTTTACTTGCGGTTGCAATGTGGCTGCCTGTGATTCATGGCAGAGAGCAAATCTCCAACAATTCCTCCCTTATATTAAGATCTTTGTCAAGAAACCTTACACACAATGGCATCAGCTCTACATTATGGGATGTCACCTCATCAGCCATGACTGTATAGATCTGTGCATTTTTTACCTCTTCCACAATCTGGGCCTGAATTATTCGATTTCCTATCATGTCAGTCATCTTATTTTGGGTTTGGGCGAGAGGTAGATGGCATTTCTGAGTATTGGCCATTCCATGTGCTGCTTCAGCTTCTCATCATGGTTTGCAAAGTAGTTTCATCAGTGCCAAAAGGTTTCTAGGATTGCCACTACCTCCAATGCACTGGCGACCTGCAACAGACTTGAATATGTGCCTGTTTTCTTTGATATTGGCTTTCTGCTCACTGTCCATAAGGACAAAGGTTTCGGTCTGATGTTTTTCAACTGACTGGAGAAACAACTGAGCATTTTCAACAGCAGCCAAGTGATATGCTTTTGTTGAGTGACTGCCTATTACCATGCTTTTCTTGTGCCAATTTGTGAATGGGGCATTTACTAACACTCCCAGTTGTTTTCTCTCTTTGGCGTGACCTCAGAATAAGAGAGAAACAGACTAATATTAGCGTAGATGCCATTCTTCTAATGATGTAGAAAGTACGGTGTTATGGGAAGTGTTCACGGTTCCGGTTTACCTAATTAATGCAGCCTAAAAATCCTTTAACGGATTTGGATATTAAAAGCATATTAGTATGTTATGTGTATGCCAGGTTAAAGAGATGGGTCTTTAATCTAGATTTAAACTGCAAGAGTGTGTCTGCCTCCCGAACAATGTTAGGTAGGTTATTCCAGAGTTTAGGCGCCAAATAGGAAAAGGATCTGCCGCCCGCAGTTGATTTTGATATTCTAGGTATTATCAAATTGCCTGAGTTTTGAGAACGTAGCGGACGTAGAGGAGTATAATGTAAAAGGAGCTCATTCAAATACTGAGGTGCTAAACCATTCAGGGCTTTATAAGTAATAAGCAATATCTTAAAATCTATACGATGTTTGATAGGGAGCCAGTGCAGTGTGGACAGGACCGGGTTAATATGGTCATACTTCCTGGTTCTAGTAAGAACTCTTGCTGCTGCATTTTGGACTAGCTGTAGTTTGTTTACCAAGCGTGCAGAACAACCACCCAATAAAGCATTACAGTAGTCTAACCTTGAAGTCATAAATGCATGGATTAACATTTCTGCATTTGACATTGAGAGCATAGGCCGTAATTTAGATATATTTTTGAGATGGAAAAATGCAGTTTTACAAATGCTAGAAACGTGGCTTTCTAAGGAAAGATTGCGATCAAGTAGCACACCTAGGTAATCGAGCAAAAAAGGCACTCATAAACGAGCAAAAATGCTTTGTCTTGAAATAATAATTTCTAAACATTAAACTGACTGTCAGTCTTTATTCACCTGTTTCTCGCTGTTTTTCATTGAAATTAATTAGAGTAAATCATGTCATCTACAGCGATATTGTTGACTTGATTGCAAATAAATGCACAGACACTATTTAACTGAACAGAGATGACATCACTGAATTCAATGATGAACTGCCTTTAACTATCATTCTGCATTATTGACACACTGTTCTCCTAATGAATGTTGTTCAGTTGCTTTGACGCAATGCATTTTGTTAAAAGCACTATATTAATAAAGGTGATTGATGTAAATTACATCGCTTATGTCACGTTATTCTTCACCTGGTGCGGTCTCTTATTTGATTCATTGTTAGTTTTAGAAACCGAAAGTAAAACAGTAGGAACACCGGGAGCACGCCTGGACTGCCGCCGAAACGTGTCGCTTATTTCTGAATTTATCTGATTTCTCTTCGTCTCCGGTGAGTTTGTTTCCTCACTGAACATCGATGATGTCTCTTCATGTGATTTATTCTGGAAGAATCTTCCTCAGAGTTTGTTTTATTGGAGTCTGTCTGTATTTTCACAGGAATGCTGTCGATTATTATCTTTTTGCTGAATCTCCTCATAGAGACTTCAGGTAAGAACATGACCGAGTTTCATTCAGTGTTATGCTTATTTTCATTACATGAGATAAATATTCATATTTATACAGTAGAGTTCATATACGAGATCAACTGTCCCTTCTCTGCTTGCCCTATAAAAATACGTGGAAAAAATATTATTATTATTATTTTAATTTTATTATAATTACTTAGGTATCATTTTTTTATTTGTGTAATGTCCACAAAATGGCCTATGATTAGTTTTGTTGAGGTTGAAATTGAATATCCTACATAAAAAAGTATGCGGCCAGCACATGCAGGGCCAGCACTACAGATGGTGCTTTCAGGATTGACGAATTCCAGCCCAAAGGCTAAAAAAAACCCCTCCCACTTGGGAGGGGGGGTTAGGACAATTCCAAGGAAAAGTAAGGACAATTCCAAGGGCCCCTGGCTGACAGGGGGCACAACAAATAGGTAAAAACGTAAAAACTTTTTTTTTTTATTATATTAAACATTATATAAACCATCATCGAGTATATTTCAAATAATAATAAAATGAATGATGTCTTTGATTTTACATATTTTGGCAATACAAGTTAAATATCACCATTGACCAAAAAATAAAACATCCATATTGACCCCTCTGTATCTGCATGAAATGGTTTGGTCCTGCCTTAGCGCAAGCGCACTCATCAGTGACGGTGTGTCAGTTGCAGACAGTCATCAATGCACGGCGCGCTAATAAATAAAACGCGAACTAGCAATCTGAAACAATGTCCTCAGCAACCGAAGGATTAGGGATGAGGTGACCAGACGATCCGTTTTTCCCGGGAGTCACAATTAGTGGTCGACCAACTTAAAATTAATGAAGGCGGGATAGGCGGAATCACGCTGATAGAAGTTCTCTCGCGCGCTCCATTTCCTCAGTTCTTATATACAGCGCGCGATCAGTTCTCTGCGCTCAAATACAAACACAACAGTCCAGATGTTTATTGTGTAGACTATCTCACGTAAATACAGTAGTTTATGGATTAAGTGAACATGAACAGGTGTGTGAAAACTAAACGTGAATCAGTATAAGATTCATGCCTTCCTTCTGAAAAGGACAGCATTCCAAATTAAATACCTATGTCATTAATTTTAACCAACAAAAGGCGTTAAGTAAATGTATACTATGTTAAGTAAAACCTACAGTATCTGAAAAATGAGTTTAATTTGTATCTCTATTGTATTTGTCTTATTGTGCTTCTTTAACACACACACACACACTTATATATATATAAGTAGCTCCTTTTTCACTTCTATTAAATGGAAAGTTCACCCAAAAATTAAAATTGAACTAATTTATTCAAGATTTTCCAAATGTATTCCTTGATTTGATGGGACAGTTAGGTCCTAGAGATGTGGAGACAACAGCTGCGCAGAGGGGGCCCAATTAGATTTTTTTGTCATGGGGCCAAAACTCCTAGCAGCACCCCTGGGCTGAAGCCAGTCTAAAAGGAAGTCTTGAAAGCTTATAATTTTCACGTGTTTTTAAGCCTTGCCACTTGCGAGTTTAAACATTCTAAAGCGTCTAAAGCCTTCAAACACAAGACGTGGAAAAGCTGGACTGAGAAGCTGGTTACTTGCGTGCTGTGTTCGGTGCGCGCGCATCTCACAGTCTCAGTGTCACAGTGTCTGGGTTGTGTTCCCTGGGTGTCCACTAGATGTCCTCTTTTCCCACGGTGTCTGTCACTTCATTAACCACATTCCTCAAGTCCCTGCTTAATTACTGCACCCAGCTGTCACTAATTACCAATCATCACACTCTGTCAGTTTCCCATTAGCCTTCGTCTCTCCCTGTGTATTTAACCCGGTCTGTCTTAGTATGTGTCACGGAGTCCTTGTGAATTCACGTCCGTCAATCAGTCTTTCCCTTGCCCTGTGTTCATGTCTGTTTATGTGTTGGATGGATGCTTTGGTATTGACCCCTGCCTGGACTGTTTATGCTTTTTGGATTACCCATTAAATAAAGACTTCCTCGCGATTGGTTCTCTCTCCGTGTTTCCTTGCATCACTGGTCGTGACACTCAGAGCCGCATCTGACAGAAACACTGAACCCAGCTCTCCTTTCCGAAGCTCTCCTCGAAGTATCTCCTGCAACTGAACGAGCAAATACAAATCGCAGTTTAAACAAACAGAAAAGAGCCCAATTCAGCAGCATGAATTGCAGTCTGTTTTTATTCTTTTTTCTTGTACAACAAATGCATAAAAATATGTCAAAAAAACCCGTCTTGGAACGTATGTTCGAAAGAACTATCGGTTGTCTTAAGTGAAAGTAAACAGTTGAGAAAAAAATGGGATGTGTATTATATTGGATGAATATATATATATATACAGGCTATATATATTTTACTAATATGTGCAGAACACTATAATGAATTTATGTAAGTGAGTATAGCAAAATAAAGTGAACTGTGGAATATTATACCCAAATAAATTTTCATACAGTGGATTACTAGTGAAATATCAGGATGATATTAAGATTACATTGTTCTGACAGTCTAACTCTGAGTTTGTCCGATTTCATAACCATTTTCTAAACTAGAGCAAATAAACTGTGATAATGTGAGAAATGTTGAAGAAAACTGAATAAATTTTGGTTTGACTGAGTATGAAATTTTTTCAGTGAAAACTATGCAGTGCTATTTTACATTTAATTTTTCGGTTCCTGTACCTAGACATTTACAAACTTGAAAAATTTAAACACTGTGTAAATAGCACAAACAAATAAACAGAACGAACATACAAATTAAACACTTTCAAACCGGGCCCACTGGTACAACCTGAATCTGACAAATAAAAATATTTATTAATTTATCAGTTTATTTAAAAGGGACAATGCAGTATAACATTGCTACCGTTTCATGCACCCGATGCTGTACATATAGGCTTCTAGCCAGTGGCTAATTTGCAGTCCAAGTCCCTGGTTAGGCTAAAAAAAAAATGAAATAAAATAAAAGTCTATGTACAACCATCAATGTTCACGTATGTGCTTTTGTTTGAACCACTTTTTCAGTTTTAGCATAGCTAGAATTATTACCACTCTTAATTTCATAATAACCGACTATAAATGTTTAATATCATGGCTCGTGTGATGTATGAGCTCCTCTTTTTTTCTATTTTATAAAGCATATTTATCAGATAAAGTATGGTATGATAGGTCAAACTCATAGCTAACCAAAATGTTACCCCTCTTTAAGTTTGTACTTTAAACATCCTTCAAGTGATGTAAAGAGTTATCCTTCTTTCCTGTAAGTTATTTCTTGTTGTCTTTTGAGAAGCAGTCACCATTACAGAACTAAAAGCTTTTTAGGTTATCATTTGCTTCTTGTTGCACCTCTAACAATATTAAACTGACTTAAAAACATGAGTGTTGTAATGTTTCTCAACACATTTATTACTGTTATTCCTCCCGGTCCTAACACAGAGAGTTTGTGGAAAGTCTTTACACACTAATGTGTTACAGTTACACAATGTGTGTCAAGTATGTGTTATTTTTTATTAAACATTGTCAAGTCAAGTAACATTTATTTATATATTGCTTTAAACCAAACAGATTGTGTCAAAGCAACAGAACAACATTAATTAAGAAAAAAGTGTCAATAAGGCAAAATGATAGTTAAAGGCAGTGTATGAAATAAAAACACTGCAAACTCACATATAGATTATTGAAGTGAGGAAACTTGCTCTTGAGCAGAGTAATGCCTCATGACGTGATGCACGCAGCAATGTGATTGGCCGATAAATAACATGTTTTCTTTCTAACACATTTAACACAAAACACCTGTGATGCAGAGTCAGAGACATTCAGATCCATTTGTAGTATATTTATATATGAGATAATTGTCAGACTATTTATTGCATCAAAGTTTGTTAATACTATATTTATGTGGTGGATAATTTTATCAGTTATTTATTATCCATGCACACATACATATTGCCCACCAAAGTGTTATTTTTATATATACTCAACTTCAGTGGCACAGAAGGTGAAGCGTAAGACATAGATATTTTAACGTGTTTGACCCGGGTTCAAATCTGCCTTTTGGTGAATTTTTTTTTCGCTTTTCAAATTTAAAATCACATCAGAAAAGCATTTATTTTCAATGAAAATTAAGTAAATAATCAAAAAGTTAAGGGTAGGTGTAGGGAGGGCTTTATTGTCTCAATGAGGTGGCATCCATTACATTTACTCTCAATAAGTTATTAGTGCATACTGATTTATAATGTACTACAATACTGAGATGCAGATAATTGGCACTATTTGCAGTAAGCAGTATAAATCCTGCTATTTTAACATAGTATAAATCAAATCTATATTAGCACATTGTGTAAATAGCAAAATAATACTGGTGATGCAATGTTGCCAGATTTGCTATTAAAATAAACAAAAACCTGTAAATAGCAGCAAATTAGTCAATCAGAGAACAAATTTTATTTTCAAACATGAAAAATTTACCAAGGTGCGGACCATACTCAGATAACAGCGTCAAGAATGTCAGAGGATATCCAGAATCAGAAACAATACCAGGCGGAGAGGTCAGGGCAGGCGGCAGACGAAGAATCGAGAATCAATAAACAGTCTAGGGTCAATGTTAAACACTCGTAAATGTTAGCTGGGGCAGAACAAGACTACGCAATGTGCATATATAAAATCTCTCTCTCTCTGTCTCTCCGTCTCTCTCTCTCTCTCTCTCTCTTTCTCACTTTCACTTTCACTTCCGGTGCGAGCGTGAGTGTGCAGAGCGTGTGGGTGAGAGCTCTTCGGTGAGTCTGAGTAAATCTAATTTTTTTTCTTTCTGGCTTTTTTTCTGATCTTTCGTTTGATTGTTTTTTTTTGTGCGATTTGGGGTTTTTTTTGTAGTTGTTTTGGGCCGCGTGCCACCTTACCGGGAGCATGACGGCCCCACACACACGGTGTTGTTTGGGTTCATTGACCCGGCGTCATGGCGTGAAAGTGGCGTCTGCGGTTAGTGTAGAGAAGTGCTGTCTTGCAGTGGGAGAGGTAGTTGGGCATGAAAACATTATGTCTGCCTCCAGGATGAATAATTCCACTGTGGTATTTCTTAGTACTGTTGAAAAGGCTAATGAATTAGTTGAGGCAGGAATAGTTATTGATGATCTGTTTAATGCTGTACTTCCGCTGTCAACACCTTCAAAGAAAGTCACTCTATCTAATGTACCGCCATTTTTAAGTGATGAGATACTAGGTAAGGCTTTGTCTCGCTATGGAAAACTTGTCTCTCCCATTAAAAAGATCCCTATCGGTGGTGGATCGCCTTTATTGAAGCATGTCGTTTCATTTAGGCGGTTTGTCTACATGGTAGTGAATGATGATGCTGATATGGATCTGTCTTTGCACTTTCGGGCGGATGACTATGATTACATCATTTACGTGACATCGGGAAACATGAGATGTTTTAGTTGTGGACAAACTAATCATTTAATTCGTGATTGTCCCGGGAAAAATTCAACCAATGTGTCAGGTGGTGGTGACGTCAGAAGCGATGTCCTTAGTGCTGAAACGGAGCCGGTTGACGAGACTCCGGGTGAGTCAGCGACAGGGTTACAAGTCTCAGAGGATAGAAGTGATGGTGTTCCTGCGATCGCTGTAACTGAAGAACCTGCGCCTGAAAGCACAGTTACTGATGTTACATTAGTTGTGTCTAATGTTCAGGAGGGGGGAGCCGTTATTGAGACAGAGAAGCATTTAAACGATGCTCTCGATGTTGAGCTGCAGCCTGCTGTGGAGAGCGTAGGTGACGTCATTCCAGTGGAAACGGTGCAGGCAGATTTTAAAGTCCCGTTAAAGAGGAGGAAGCCTGGTAGAACTGGGATTGATAGACACGCAAAAAAATCAGATAAAAGTGAGTTGTATGAAGATACGGAAAGTGATAGTACATCATCTGATTCAAGTGTTTGTCTTTCTCAGAGTGATTTTTCTGGTCATTACGAGGTTGATGATATTAAACTGTTTCTTAGAGCTACTAAGAATAAGAGGGGTGTGTGCATTGATGAATTTTTTCCTAATACAGAGCAGTTTGTTGAGAATACTAAGGCTTTCATGATGGAGGGATCCTTTACAAATAAAGAGGTCTACAGGTTAAAAAAAATAGTGAGGAAACTTAACTCTGAGCGTAGTAATGAGGATAGGGGGGAAACCTAATTCCATGGCTTTTAGTGGGGTTTTTTTGTGGACATTGTTTTTCTTTTTTTCTTTTCTTTAAGCATGTGTCACGTTAATGTTGCTACTCTGAATGTGAATGGTGCCAGAGATATGTATAAAAGAGCAGTATTATTTGAAATAATTCATCAGAAAAAAATTGATGTTATGCTGTTACAAGAGACACATACTGATGTTATTAATGCTGCTGATTGGGCAGTGGAATGGAATGGGGTTGCTGTTCTAAGTCACAATACCACAATTAGTGGTGGAGTCGCTGTTCTCTTCGCTAAGGGTTTCAGCCCACACTCTTATCAGGTTGAAGAGGTTATTAAAGGTAGACTTTTAAAAGTAAGAGCCTCTTTTGAAAATGTTGTCTTTGTTTTTATTTGTGTGTATATACCAACTTCAGCTGTTGAGAGAATGCTTTTTTTAAGTACTTTGTCTTCTATCTTACAAAATGTTGCTGATGACGAGTATTTAATTTTGGGTGGTGATTTTAATTGCACAGAGTCTAATCTGGACAGAAATCATGTGGAACCTCATGTACCCTCACGTCAGCGTCTTGTTCAGTTAAAAAAAAACACATGAATTAATTGATATTTGGAGGCAGCTTAATGGAGAGCAAAGGCAATACACTTGGTCTCATGTTCGTGGTAACACAATTTCTTTAGCAAGACTGGATAAGTTTTATGTTTTTAAACATCATGGGAGTATTGTTGAGAGCTGTTTTATTATTCCATCGGGTCTTTCAGATCATAGTATGGTGCAGTGTGGTATCTGTTTTAATTCTATCAAGCCAAAGAGTGCCTATTGGCACTTAAATACCACTTTATTGGATGACAAGTGTTTTAGGGAAAGTTTTAAGTATTTTTGGAGCATGTTTAAAACTACAAAGAATTCTTTTAGAACACTGCAGCAATGGTGGGACTTTGGGAAAGTCCAGATAAAGCAACTATGTCAACAATACTCTCAGAACGTCACTAGAGAGGTAACCCTGAGTTTGAGCTCCTTAGAGACTGATATTTTAAAATTGCAAGAATTGGCTCACTTGCCTGAGGTGGAGTCTCTTATAAAAAATAAGACGACTCAGCTATCTGACCTTTTAGGGCTTAAAACGCAGGGTGCTCTGGTCAGGTCACGTTTTCTAAGCATAAATGAAATGGATGTACCATCAAGGTTTTTCTTTAGCTTGGAAAAGAAAAATGGGCAGAATAGAGTTATTCATGCCTTACGGTCTGAATCTGGAGCATTGTTAACTGACCCTAAGGATATCCGTAAGAGAGCAGCTAATTTTTATGAGTCTTTATATAAAAATGAACTGAGTCCAGATTATAGGTGTGACAGTGCTTTTTTTAAAAATCTTCCTCAAGTGGCGGAGGAAGTCAACGCAAAGATCTCAGGTGCTGTGACCATGGAGGAACTGGTTAAAGCCCTCCAAGGTATGGCGCTGGGAAAAGCACCAGGGATTGATGGTCTGCCTGTTGACTTTTATAAGTCCCTTTGGTCAGAGATTGGAGAGGACTTGCTCGAGGTACTGAATGACAGTTTAGCCGGAGGGTTTCTGCCATTGAGTTGCCGCAGAGCGGTCCTGACTCTCCTACCCAAGAAGGGTGATCTGACGGACATCAGGTGCTGGCGACCGGTCTCCCTCCTGTGTGGCGACTACAAGCTGCTCTCTAAGGTCTTAGCAAATCGATTGGCAGAGGTTATGGACCAGGTAATTCATCCTGATCAGACATACTGCGTCCCCGGGAGGTCAATTTTTGATAATGTTTTTCTGATTCGTGACCTTCTTGATGTCTCTAAGAGGCTAAATCTAGATTATGGCCTTATATCATTAGATCAAGAGAAAGCTTTTGATCGCGTTGAGCACACTTATTTATGGAGAGTTCTGGAAGTCTTTGGTTTTTGCAAAACCTTTATAGATCAGGTGAAAGTTCTCTATAGTGACGTTCAGAGCATTCTCAAGGTTAACGGTGGTTTGTGTGCTCCTTTTAAAGCCTGCAGAGGTATTAGACAGGGGTGCTCCCTTTCTGGTATGCTCTATTCTTTGGCCATAGAGCCTTTATTACAACAAATTAGGTTGAAACTAGAGGGTATTTCTTTGCCATCGTGTAATTGCAACTTTTCATTATCAGCATATGCTGATGATTTAGTAGTAATGATTAGTAAGCAAAGTGATGTGCAGGTTTTATTCGAATTGCTTGGAGATTTTAAAACCTTGTCTTCCGCTAATGTAAACTGGAATAAGAGTGAAGCCCTTCTGATAGGAAGCTGGGAAGGTGGAAAACCACAACTCCCTTCTGGTTTACAGTGGGGAAAAGAAGGATTTAGATATTTGGGGGTTTTTCTGGGTGAGGAGACAGTAGTACAGAAAAACTGGGAAGGTTTAATTGAAAAAGTCAAAGGACGCCTAGACAAGTGGAAGCATTTGTCTCCAAAATTATCATATAGAGGACGCGTTTTAATTGTTAACAACTTGGTGGCGTCTTCCTTATGGCATAGGTTTGCCTGTGTAGATCCTCCTTTGCAATTACTTTTAAAAATTCAGACTCTCATGGTGAACTTTTTTTGGGATAGGTTACACTGGGTTTCACAAAATGTATTGTTTTTGCCTAAGGAGGAGGGTGGACAAGGACTAATGCATCTTCAAAGCAGGATTGCAGCCTTTCGGTTGCAGTCTGTGCAAAGACTGCTGGATGGACCTTCAGACTGTAACTGGCGCGCTGTTTCATGCCTGATTCTACGGAGCTTTGCAGGTTTGGGACTTGACAAAGCACTTTTCCTAATGGATCCCCTAAAACTGGACACCTCTAAGTTGCCAATTTTTTATAAGAATACTTTTAAAGTTTGGAGTCTCTTTTTTGTCCAGCGTTCAGATAGCTCACCTTCTCTTTTCTGGTTACTGGAAGAGCCTTTAATCCATGGCGCCCGGTTGGATTTAATGGACAGTTCCTGTTTTCCTGGACTCAGTAGGGTGTTGGTGGGACATGACGTTCTCACTCTGAGTCAGCTACTGAGCATTGTGGGGCCAGATTTCAAGGATGAAGTAGCTCTAGCTCAACACTTGGGAATCAGGTCTATTCGTCTTGTTAACCAGTTGCTCATGAAATGGAAAGCTGCTCTTGAAACAACTGAAATGGAATTGTTAACGGAATATTGTGTAGGTTCTTGTGTTGCAAATCCCAAAGACTCCTTTCCTCGTTTATCTTTGGCTATAAATGTTGAAGGGATTATTTCCCCCTTTTTTAAAAATTCTGCATCTCTGTGTAAAGACTTTTTTTTAAGTGCTGGTAAATCTTTGTACAGGTCTTGTGTTTTAGTGTTTAGCAAAAATGTCTTAAGTGCAAGAGTTGATACTCCCTGGCGTGATGTTTTTAAACTGGACGAAGGCGTAAAGCCTGAGTGGAGTTCTTTGTATAAACCACCGTTAACCAAGAGAACAGGTGATTTACAGTGGAAGATCATTCATGGTGCTGTTGCGGTTAACGCTTTTGTGTCAGTTTTAAACCCTGAAGTTGACTCTGGATGTCCTTTTGCTCTACTAGAGAAACCATTTTTCATGTGTTCATGAATTGTTGTAGACTACAACCTTTGTTTGAAGTTGTAAGCGATGTTTTTATGAGGTGCAATGAGACCTTTTCTCTGGAGACATTTATTTTGGGGTACAAGTATGTGAGAAAAAAAAGTGTTGTCTGTCAGCTTCTGAATTTTGTTCTAGGCCAAGCCAAGCTGGCCATTTATTTAAGTAGGAAAAAGAAAATAGAACAGAATCTTAATCAGAATATGGTTGCCTTGTTTTCTAACCTGGTGAAGTCAAGAGTTATGGTAGATTTTTTATATTATAAGTCCATTGATGATTTTGTTACATTTGAATGTATTTGGTGCTACAAGGAGGCTCTGTGCTCTGTTTTTGAAGGCGAATTGATTTTTGTGCTGTGATTTTTTTTCATTTTTATTTTGTACATTTATACTTTGGTGTAAAAGTCTGGTATGATAAATACTAGGTAATGTCTTGTACACTGTGTTGTAATAAAAGTTTTGTTAAAATCTCAAAATCTCTCTCTCTCTCTCTCTCTGTCTCTCTCTCTCTCTCTGTCTCTCTCTCTCTCTCTCTGTCTCTCTCTCTGTCTCTCTCTCTCTCTCTGTCTCTCTCTCTGTCTCTCTCTCTCTCTCTCTCTCTCTCTTTCGTGCGCATGCGTGGGCGTATGTTGAGCGAGACTGGAGAGCGCGTGGTGAATTCTTTCTCTTTTCTTTTCTTTTCTTTTCTTTCGGTTTGGGTGTTTTTTTTTTTTTTTTTTTTTTTTTTTTTTTCTCTCTCTGTCGGAGTACATGAACTGAGCGTGGTAAAGGTGACTGCATCGTGCTTTTGTATTTGGAGCTGTGTGTTTGTTTGTATGTTTGGATCGGTTAGAGTTAAAAGCTTTTTTTCCGTCTGCAACCAGCGTTGCGCTGGGAGGCATGACGAACCAAAACACGATGAGTTTTAAAGATTTAACCCGCCGACATGGAGTGAAGGTGGAGTCTAAGATTAACGTGGAGCAGGTATGTTTAGCCGTGGGAGAGATTGTGGGACATGATTATATTGTCTCTGCATCGCGAATGAATAGTGCAATTGTTATCTTTTTTAAATCAATTGAGAAGGCAAATGAAGTTGTCCAAAGTGGCGTTGTGTTGAACGGTTCACTCGTGAGTGTTTTACCGTTGAGTAGCCCGTCCAAAAAGGTCATTCTGTCCAACGTGCCTCCGTTTATTAATGACGATATACTGGTGCAAGAGTTATCTCGGTATGGAAAACTGGTTTCATCAATAAAGAAAATTCCTCTTGGGTGCAAATCACCTTTGGTGAAACATTTAGTCTCGTTTAGAAGACAAGTTTTCATGGTGTTGAAAAACGGAATTGATGAGATTGATCTGGTGTTCAAGTTCAAAATTGATGGTTTCGATTATACAGTGTTTGCAACATCTGATACTACGATTAAATGTTTTAATTGCAGTAAGATTGGACATCTTGTTCGTGATTGTCCGAATAAAAAGGAAAATGCAGCTGTGAACACAAGCACTGAAATGGGGGTGTCTGTTGTTCCGCTGGCTGAGATCGTGAATGACACTGACATTGCTGGTGTGTCAGTGGTCGAAGCCGGTGAGCTTGGGCCGGTTGCAGTTGTGGCTGCTGAGTTAAGATCTGATAAAACTGAGTCTGAGATTGTTACCATGTCTAGTAAAAATGATGAATTCGCTAGGCCTTATGAGCAGGCTGAACCTTCTGAGAACGTTTGCATAACAGATGTTGTTGAAATGGATATGCAAGAAAATGCTGTAGTTTTTGAGAATGAAGCAAAATCTGTTTTCAAGATCCCAGTTAAAAGAAAGAAAAAAAGTGGTGGAAAAGAAAAGTTACTTAAACAAGTAAAGAAAGATGAGGGTGGTGAAGAGAGTGTGGCATCAGATAGTGATGGAGATTCCTCTGATTCCAATATATCTCAATGTTCAAATCTGTCTCTAAGTTCCCAAAATGAAACCTTGATCTGCTTGTATAGTGCTAATGATATTAGCAAATTTCTGCAAGAAACAAAAGGAGTAAAAGGAGTGCAAGTAGAAGATTTCTTCCCTGATAGCAATTTATTAATGATGTAAGGTATCTAATAAAAGAGGGAGCTTTTCAAGATGTGGAGATTTATCGTCTTAGAAAATTGGTGAACAAACTGAAAAAAAAATGTAATAAAGATGAAGCTGTCAACTTCTAAAATTTTGCCAAAAATAGTTTTTTTGGCAACTTTTTTATTTTTTTTTCTTGTCTCTAAAATAAATATGACAAATTTTAAAATTGGAACTTTAAATTTAAATGGTGCCAGAGATGGTTATAAAAGAATGATGTTATATGAATTTAGTAGACAAAAGCAAATTGATATTTTGTTTTTACAAGAAACACACAGTGATTTTAAAAATGAGAACGACTGGAAAAGAGAATGGGATGGACAGATTGTCCTAAGTCATAAATCCTCTGTTAGTGGAGGTGTTGCTGTTTTGTTTTCAAAACACATTTTACCTTTGTCTTGTGAAGTTGAAGAAATAATTGGTGGTCGTTTGTTAAAGATCAAAGTAAAATATGAGAAAGTTACCATGGTGCTTTTGAATTTATATGCTCCTACAAAGGGGTTAGAAAGAGTTTTGTTTTTTGATAAGGTCGATGCTGTCTTAAAAGACTTAAATCCAGATGATATGTTATTTATAGGTGGGGATTTTAATTGTACCCGCAAATTCTAAGTTAGATAGAAATCATATAGAACCACATGCTGCTTCTCAGAAAATACTTATACAATTAATTGAAACACATGATTTATGTGATATTTGGAGAAATATGAATCAATATGTTAGACAGTATACTTGGGCTCATAGTACTGAAAATTATATATCCTTAGCAAGGCTTGACAGAATATATAGTGTTCAACATCAACGAAATCTTTTTAAGTTCTGTAAAATTATTCCAGTGGGTTTTTCTGACCACAGCTTAGTTCTGTGTAGTGTTTTGTTTAAATGTGTTAAGTATAAAAGTGCTTATTGGATTTTTAATACTTCATTGTTGAATGATGAAAAATTCTTAGAAAATTTTAGTTTTTTTGGAAAACTTTTAAGCAGCAAAAACATTTTTATGTATCTTTATCGCAATGGTGGGATTGTGGAAAAGTTCTTATTAGAGATTTTTGTCAAAAGTACACTCTTAATGTTACTCGAGACCTAGCCCAGTCAATGAAGATTTTAGAGACGGAAATTACTGTTTTACAAGATTTATTAGCATCAAAAAAAACAACAGAAAACATATTGATGATCTGAAAGAAAAGAAATCTATTTTGGTAGACCTGTTGGGAGTTAAAGCAAAGGGAGCTTTAGTCCGGTCACGGTTTCAAACTGTGGCACAAATGGATGCTCCCTCAAAATTCTTTTTTAATTTAGAAATTAAAAAAGGTCGAAGTAAAATGATCCATACTTTACGCTCAGCTACAGGACAAGAACTAACTGAGCCTGCTGACATACGTTGCTGTGCTGTAGGTTTTTTTTTCTGACCTTTATAAATCTGAACTGAGGAAATGGGGTGCAGAGGCTGATCATTTTCTTGAAGGACTGCCAAAGGTGGATGAAGAGTCTAACAATGATCTACAACAGACGTTGTCATTGAAAGAGCTTTATACTGCCATGATGAGCTTGGATAATGGTAAATCTCCAGGAATTGACGGGCTGCCTGTTGAGTTCTATAAGACTCTATGGCCCGTCATAGGAGAAGATCTGCTGACAGTTTTTAATGACAGTCTGAAAAGAGGACTATTGCCTCTAAGCTGCAGAAGAGCAGTCATTACACTGTTACCCAAAAAAGGGGATCTTCAGTATATCAGCAATTGGCGCCCTGTTTCACTTTTATGTTCAGAGTACAAAATTTTGTCCAAAACTTTAGCTATGAGACTTAGTAAAATTATAAGCAAATTGATACACTGTGATCAGACTTACTGTATTCCCAACAGGTCTATTTTTGATAATATTGCTTTAATAAGAGATGTTTTTGATGCTTCTAAACTCCTGGGAATTAACTCTGGAATGATTTCTCTTGATCAAGAGAAAGCATTTTACAGAGTTGAACATTTGTTTCTATGGACTACTTTAAAGGCTTTTGGGTTTAACGATACGTTTATATCAATGATAAAGGCTGTGTACTGTAACATTGAGAGTGTTCTTAAAATTAATGGTGGTTTGTGTGCTCCTTTTAAAGTTGAAAGGGGGGTCAGGCAGGGATGTCCTATGTCTGGTATGTTGTACTCCCTGGCAATTGAACCCTTACTGCAAAAACTACGAATTCATTTAAAAGGTTTGAGTTTTCCTGATTGTAATAATTCTTTACACCTTTCTGCATATGCTGATGATGTTATTGTTTTTGTAAATGAGAAGGAAGATGTTATTAAGCTAGAAAAAATTGTAAATGATTTTAAACTAGTTTCCTCTGCCAAAGTAAATTGGAGGAAAAGTGAAGCTATAATGGTGGGAAGTTGGAGTGGAGATCTTCCTGCTTTACCTGGAGGACTGATTTGGAAAAGAGGAGGTTTAAAATACCTTGGTGTCTATCTAGGAAATGAAAACTTTATTAGGAAAAATTGGGAAGGTTTAATAGAGAAAATAAAAGGTCGATTGGAAAAGTGGAAATGGTTGCTGCCTCAGATATCTTATAGAGGACGTATTCTTATAATTAATAATCTTGTGGCATCCTCACTATGGCATAAACTTGCTTGTGTTGACCCTCCAAACGGACTCCTTGTTAATATTCAAAGAGAACTGGTGAACTTTTTTTGGGACAAGTATCATTGGACTCCTCAAAGCATTCTCTTTTTGCCCAAAGAGGAAGGAGGTCAAGGTCTTGTAAATCTCGCTTGTAGAAGAGCCACTTACCGTCTCCAATATATACAGAAACTTATGATGGGACCTTATTCATTGGTGTGGAGACCACTGGCCTTAAGTATCTTGAGAAGAGTTGGCAATATGGAAGTGGATTTAACATTGTTTCTAATGGACCATAAAAGATTGACTTTTAATGAAATTCCTTCTTTCTATCAAAATCTGTTCAAAGTGTGGGGTTTCTTTAAACATCGCTGGATGGAACCAGCAACTTCTCTTCATTGGTTATTGGAAGAACCAGTTGTTTTTGGAGCTAGGTTTGATACTTCGGCAGAAGATTTTCCTGGTTTAACAGATTTATTATGTAATAAAAAGGTTTTTAAACTAAAACACATTATAAATGAATCAGGTTATAATTTACTGAGAGCTGAAAAAGTAGCTAACCTATTAGGAGTTCGATCAATACGGTTTGTAAAAAAATTTCTAGAAAAAATAACTATGATTTTAACTGATGAAGAGAAGATACTTTTACAAGAGTTTGGTGCAGGGACTTTAAGCCCTGATAGTAAAGATCTTTTTCCTGAACTTGAAATTTTCCCTGTAATAGATGAGTTTTGTTTTAATAGCCCCCTGTTCAATTTTGGAAGTAATGATTATATTGATTTTTGTACAGTAGAAGGGAAAATATTATATAAATGCATTGTTAAAGTTACTCATCAGCAAAATTTAAGTACTAAAACAGATACAGTATGGAGAGAAAAATTAGGAATCAATTCTGAAACTAAACCTGTCTGGCGAGCACTTTACAAACCACCATTAAAAAAGAATATTGGTGATTTGCAGTGGCGGATTTTACATGGAGCCATTGCTGTAAATGCATTTGTGTCTATTTTAAACCCCACTGTAAGCGACAAATGTCCTTTTTGTTCAGAACGGGAGACTATTTTTCATTGCTTCATGTATTGTAAGCGACTAAACCCTCTTTTTGACTTATTAAGTGTTTTTTTAGATTATTTTAATACTAGTTTTTCAAAACAAAATTATATTTTGGGTTTTTTTTACAATTCAAAACAAAAGTTCAAATGTCAAGTCATCAATTTTATTGTGGGACAAGCAAAATATGCTGTTTATATCACTAGGAGAAATAAGATTGAAGAGAAGTCAGGACAAGATGTTGTTTTAGTTTTTAAAAATATGGTAAAATCAAGAATACTTATTGATTTTAATTTTCATAAATTGATGAGTACGTTAAAGGCTTTTGAAAACTCAGTGGTGTTGTAATTATGCTCTGGTTTCAGTTGAAAATGAAGAAATTGTCTTTGCAAGAGATTTAATGTAATATATATATATATTTTTTTTTTCCAAGTGTGTGTAAAGTGTTATATTAAAATTTTTATAATAAATCGATTGTGAAAATCAAAAAAATCTCTCTCTGTCTCTTTCTCTCTCTCTCTCTCTCTGTCTGTCTCACTCTCTCTCTCTCTCTCTCTCTCTCTCTGTCTCTCTCTCTCTCTCTCTCTCTCTGTCTGTCTCTCTCTCTCTCTCTCCGTCTCTCTCTCTCTCTCTCTCTCTCTGTCTCTCTCTCTCTCTCTCTCTGTATGTCTCTCTCTGTCTCTCTCTCTCTCTCTCTGTCTCTCTCTCTCTCTCTCTCTCTCTCTCTCTCTCTCTCTCTCTCTCCGTCTCTCTCTCTCTCTCTCTCTCTCTCTCTGTCTCTCTCTCTCTCTCTCTCTGTATGTCTCTCTCTCTCTCTCTCGCTCTCTCTCTCTGTCTCTCTCTCTCTCTCTCTCTCTCTCTCTGTCTCTCTCTCTGTCTCTCTCTCTCTCTCTCTCTCTCTGTCTCTCTCTCTCTCTCTCTCTCTCTCTCTGTCTCTCAGTGTCGTTGACTGTGGTGGTTCCTCCTGATCCTATAGTGGCTCATGTGGGATCCACAGTGATTCTTCCCTGCTGGATCTCTCCTCCTGAGAACGCTGAAGCTCTGGAGATCCGCTGGTACCGTCAGGATCAGTTTAACAACCCTGTTCTGCTCTATAATCATGGGAAGATCCAGGACATCCAGGAATGTTTCAGGAACCGAAGCTCTTTGACTCTGCGGTCAGATCAGTCTGGTGGACTGAAGGATGGAGACGTCTCTCTACGGCTGGAGAAACTCACTTTTCAGGATGAAGGTTTATTTCACTGTTATGTGAGCGGAGAACATTCATATAACAGTAAAGTGGTAGATCTCAAAATCACGAGTGAGTCAGAAACTACAATTCAAACTAAACCTCATGAAAGGAATATTTCATTTCAGGAATTGTTGATTTTATTGTATTTTATTATTTTGCTCCAGTTGAGTTTAAAATAATCTGGTTTCTGTTTCTCAGGTCCATCAGATTCATCAGATTCATCAGGTCTATGGAAGGCTCTTTTCTTCACGTTTCTCATCTGTTCTCTTCTGGGTTTGTTTGGGCTGATCCTCTACAGATACAGACACAAACGAACAGGTACAGTCTGTCTGAAAGATTTTAAAGATGTGGTTATCAGCAGGTTTTAGTTTCGTGCATATCTCATGTGTTGATGTTTTTGACCTGTTCTGCAGAAAAGAAACCAACTAAAGAAAGTAAGTCACATTCATGAATCTGATTAACCCTTTCAGACCTGTTACTGAGAGAACATGCCTGTTCCTGATACAGCTAAAGATACCCCCCCCCCACACACACACATACCACACCACACACACACACACAGTTTTGTGTAGGGCCCCCAGAAGTCTGGGATCGTTACATAAACCATTCTCTGATATTTTCTCTCATTTCAGTTCATGAGGAGGAGACTCTGGAGAGACTGCTAAAAGCAGGTATCTGAAGATGTTGTTCTGTGCTGTATGTTTATAAGAACTGTAACTGCTGAAATGCTTCACTAATCATTAAATCAACATCCTCATGAATGTTATAGCAGATACTAACATGAATATGTCATGTTTGTTAGTTATGAGTGGATATAACCAATTTATTTCACACAGTGACATCCAGGGATTTTCAAGCATCAGTGAAAATGCTTCTGTTTGCTATTTTTACAATTTATCACATCATTTATGATATTTCGTATGTTATTCTATCAATTAAAGAGCCTCTTTTGTGACAATCCCACTGTCACACAATTGTTCACTTATTATTGTCATTACTGTTATTTATTTTCAATAACTGATTAAGTTCTGTTGCATATACTGTAGAAGTTTTCAATCATAGCCATAGTTTTTACTCACAAATAATGTGTTTTCACTGTAGTTGTGGAAGACATGAATATAGAAGAACTGAGGGAACATGCAGGTATGATCTCATCTGAGCTATATATGAATATATGTGTAAAGATCATCTTATATACATGAGGATTAATAACTGTTGCTCATGTGTTTTTCCCCAAAGTTGAGATCACTATCGACCGTGAGCGTTTACATCCAGATCTGAGGGTTACGAAAGACTGTAAAATCTTGAGGGACAGTAAAGAATATGAACCCACTGGAGAGGGATTTCCATATGAATTATGTGCTTACGGAGCCAAAATATTCACCTCTGGTTGTCACTATTGGGAAGTAGAGCTGGCAGCTCCACCTAATCCTCCTAAAAACTTCTGGATGATTGGTGTGATGAAACATGGAAACCTTCCTACAAGAGACAGATCTGATTTAACTCCATCAGCTGGTTTCTGGTTCTTGTGTTCAGACGGTCCTCGTGGCTTTTGCACTAACACTGATCCATTGATCAGATTCTCTCTGACACCGAGACCTGAACGACTGGGAGTGCTGTTAGATTATGATCACGGTCAGCTCTCATTTTACAACGTCACAGAGAGAAAACATCTCCTGACCATCAGCAGCAGATTCTCTGGATCACTCGTTCCTCTCTTCAATCCTGGAGCAGGTGATAAGAGCTGTCTTAAAATCCTGGATCTTCCAAAACCTGTAGAACCAGATGAACCCAGTCCTTCACTGAGTAACATGGTAGTTGTAGAATTAGATGTAAAGGCCAGTGATAATCTGTAGAATCAGCTGAATCCAGTCAGCCTTTACCCCTTTCTACACCAGACGAGAGCAGCGCAGTGGAGATCAGTAACAGCTCAGATGCCAGACTGACTAATGCAGTTTAATCAGAAGGACATATGTACATAAAAATACCTGATGCATGAAAAACTACAAACATCTGTGAAATGGTTCAGACACAATGATTTTTAAGATTAGGGTTGATTCCCAGTGATAATGCATCATTAATTAAATCAAAAGTCAATTAATGAAATCCTCACACGACGTGATCCAATCCTACAGTGTCACATGACGACATCAAATCAGTGCTGTAGATTTAACTCCTCCCTTGTTTCGACCAACAATACTCCCAATCAAACACAACTAACGCAGTCGAGGGGTTAACTGTTTAATCATCAGATATAACACAACACTCTACGTGACACACACAATAAATGTGAGCATGGAGGTGTGTGTGAACATCTGCCTACAGTCACATAAAGACCCCAGAGGAAAATGATGATAAAATAAACTTTTGATTATTAATCATGTAAATACAAAGGCAGCTAACGGATCTACATACATGTGCAAATGTTTTAACACGTTAGAGATAAGTTTGTGATAGAATCATGTTAGATTTATTTCATCTCTGTGGTACCACATGTGTTAAACTGTTCTGTAAATACATGAATGTCTCATTGTGTACTAGCGTTTAAATAACGTTAAAGCTGCAGTCGGTAACTTTTGACGCTCTTTTTTTATTTGGTATTTTAATAAAAAACTGAACCGAAATGCAAAGTCTGAGGTGATTCATTAAAACAAGACTAAAAGTCTTATTTTCATCATCACCCAACACACTGACATGTAGCTCCTGACTTCCCACTGATCATCACATTTACTGAGCATTAATAAAATGAAAAGATTTTAATAAAAGTGTCTTAATAAAAGAAATCAGAGGTTTGAACAGTTAAAGTAAAGACTAGAGGACACTTCCAGTATATCAGTTTATCTTTGAGAGCTGCTGAACGTGATCTTCTGCTGTATCTTGATGTGGAAGAGGGAATCCAACAGCTAGGACTAAACTGGAAAACATTAACATTTATCTTTTATTGTGAGTTTAACATTATGAACTGCTGAGTCCAGACTATCTGTCAAGTGCTTTCAGTGGAAGATTAGGAAAAGTGATATAATCACGATGTAGTCTGCAGTGTGCAATGATAATCTCACACTGCTGGTGCATTAAAGCATTTAGTTTAACTGGTGATGATACTTAGAGATAGTTATTTTGCATTTTTAATACAGTTTTGGGTCTGATCCACTGATCTAAACTGCCAACAGACACCGGAAGTGTTCGATCCGCCATGTTACTAATCAATACCAGCAGAGAGCGCCATTGAGTCACATTCACACCGCTGTCCTGAAATACCTCGACTGATTTCTGCTAGGTATATTCAGATTATATGCAGAGTATAATCAAAATATCCAACACACGGGTTGTGAAGTATCCTTTCCAGAGAAATATAAAAGGAAATGACTGTGTAAGTTGCATTGTTCTTAATGCATTGCTGTATCTCTATCAAAATAATCACACTCAAAAAATGACTCTTTGGCTGAGCATGATTCCTTCATGGACAGTGGTTCCACATGTTTGTACCATGTTATTTGGACATGAATAAATCAAGTTATAAGGACATGTCTACTTTTAGTTGAGTTTACTCAGTTTGCTTTAGTTCATCCTTCATGAAATATCTGAGTAGAGATAATATGTTTACATCATGTAGAACCACTGCCCATGCAAGTTTAGCCAAAGTGTTATAAAAACATTAACAAGTAAGATATAACTTTTCTTTACACATGATGTTAGTTGTTTGCAGTTTAGGGATGTTACTATGTGTACATCATGCACTAGCACTCTCATTAAGGTTGCTTTTTTTTTAAAAATTAAGTATTTAAGACTTTCTTTTAACCAGTTCCTCAACCCAACCATAAGCTCCACACTTCACCACAATGGTAACTCGCACAAAATACACCAATATGAAGTTGTTTAAAATGCCCACATAATAGAGCATTAGACATGAAAAAGTCTCCTTATTATCACATTTTACTAAAAACTGCATAAAATAACATTTTATTTCAACATTTTCTCTCCCCATATCCAGTCCTTTGCAAAGCATGATGGGAAGTGTAAAACTTATTTTGAAGTACTTGATTGAAACATGTTCTTTCAAAATGAAAAATTTATGTTAAACCAACGAGTGACAGTTTTAAGTCAGTTTAACATGACACAATCATGTTGAAATAAAACATAGCCAAAATGGCATTAATTCAACATGAATTCTTCAGGTAAAGTGAACAAAACTGAAAATTCATTTTTTTTTGAGTGCACACACGATACAGTAGTGACAATATATTGTAATCTTTATTTTCTGGAGAATGACAATCAGTCAAATCAGTGTTTTTAGCACACCTGAAACATCCCTAAACCAGAAATGTAAAGCAGAACATGCAGCACTCGCAGGTTTGTGTCAAAACACAGCTAGTGTAGCAGATGAAAACACACTGTGATATGCATCATGTATTTTTGCACTGTTAATCAGTTTGACATTATCACTTAGTGCAGGTCAATGTAAGGAAGATACTGTACCACAGACATTCATTTTGTATATACACCAGTTTTTCACTGCCTGACCCTCATCTTAATCTTTATGCAGTTCAATGTTTTTATTATTTTATATCTAAAGCACCTTGTTCAGTGAGTATTTAGATGTTTCTCATATCTGTCTCAGTCCAAGCATGATCTGTTTCTGTTGTTCTGATGAAGGAAGCTTGTGTTGGGGAGGATTCAGTCTCTGTTGAGGCACATGTGAATGTGTTATAAAGTGTGTATCAGAAAATACCTCCTGTCACAGACCACACGACAGGAACAATCTCCTGAAGACGCTGAGAAAACACAGAAGGAAAGTCTGTGGAGGATGGAGTCAAAAACACCTGCTGGAGTCAGTATAGTTAAAAAGATCATCAACTGTAATATATCTCGAAATATCTGCTGGTTGAACATGGTTAGTTGGCATCGGTTCTTCACACTAGAGCCTGACTTTCAATTTAACAAAATCTGATGAAAAGAGACATAAGTATCTACTGCCCCAGTGATTTTTATTGGTGAGATCTGGAAGTGTAGTAACTGACTGTGATCGTGGATGAGATAATTTCTTGGTAAGAAAGATAAAAGCAAGAGTCGTAAATTCGAGGGAGAAGCTACAAAACCCCACAGCAATGGAAACTGAGGGGGAAAGGATTCAAGGGATCCACGACTGTGAAACATCCTACCTTCGATCCTGGAAAACAGTCAGGAGAGTCTCCAGTGAACAGTCCAGCAAAAACACCCCAAACAGTCTCTAACAACACTCTTCTAGATGCAATCAACTGGAGAAACACAAGAGTCATTTCTAGAGAAACTAGTGTCTGTTGAGAGTGCTGTGAAACAAATCAAAGATCAAGTGAGTGGGATAAACAGCAGACTAGAGATGACAAGACATATCAGCGATCACAAGATCCTGCGAAACAGACTGAATGAGCTGGAATCCGATCGAAGAATTTGAACATTTCAGGAATCAACAAGACGACGAGAATCTCGAGATGACGGTAACTGATCTTCTGTCACGCATCTCTCCTACTATTGTGGACACTCTGCAAAACTCAGTGGATGTTGGCCATCGCTTGTGTCCCAAACCAAGAAAAGGTATCGGTTCCTCACAACCTTGCGGTGTTATAGTGCTATTCTTGGCACGAACCACACAAGACCACATTTGGATCGACGTTCTCAAACAAAAGAACATTTAAAAGAAGATCGCTGGATTCAAAGGGCCACTCGCCATTATAGAGGGTAAAATAATTTCAGTAGATGACATGAACTAAAGTGATAACTAACCTCTTCTTGTGAAATTGTTCTTCTGTAAAGGTTACTATAAGACATAGCTTATGATTTTTTTTATTTTTTATGTTGAAGCAGAGTTATTCATTTTTAATTTTGTTTCACTTTAGAAATAATTAGGGGATTGTCCACTAATATCAAGAGGTTAATTAGGAGGAGAGGTTAAATGAGGAGGGGTGTAAAGTAGACTTCATTAGTATTGGTGAACTATATTTACACACCATAGTCATCATAAGCACCGATGAGTACCATTTTTGTTAACTGTTTGCACATGTTTAACAGACCATGTTTTTTATTTATTCTGGGAAATGTGTATGGTTACAATCATTCTGCTGCAAATAATGCCCTTTTGCAAGATCCATCAAATAAGATTTCACAGTTGCTTTTTTGATTACGGTGGCTCCTTTGAAGGAGGCTCCTAATAATAACATGGACATGTTTCCCTGAAGGACCACTGCTCATGTTATTAACTCTGTTATTACTGACTTTTGCATTAATTTATCACTGTTGGATTCTTTTAGGTTTCTTCAGCCTTCTTCTGTTGATTCATTCTCCTGGTTCAAACCTGATATGTCTGAAAAGTCTAGAATAGATCTTGGGTTGATTTCAGGATCTCCATTCATCTACACATGTCAAATCTCTTTAACAGATCATGCTGGAATGTCATGAAAAATTGTTGTCTTTCAAAAAATAAAATCTAAATCTTTTTGTAAACAACAATCATACTGTAATTTTTATAAAAACCTTTACTCCTCATCATTCAGTGATAGTGAATGTGAATCATTTTTCCATAGAGATGATCAGTTTATACCTAAAATATCTTCCCATAGTTTTAACAGCTGTGGAAATCCTATAACTTTAGAAGAGTTAGACTGTATTTTATCCAAAACTCCTCTAAATTAAAGTCCTGGTCCTGATGGCTTGCCATTTGCATTGTATATAACTTTTAGGAAAGACTTAAGAGAACTGATTTTCACTGTATTTAAAGATTGTTTAGGTTCTGGTGCATTAATAGAAACTGAAGCAAGGTCTTATTACACTTCTGCCAAAACCAAATAAAGATAATCGTCACATTAAAAATTGGCGGCCTATCACACATTGTTAACCTCTTTGTTTGCAAAAAGATTAAAACCTTGTTTAGAAGATATTATTTCTATAACACAATCAGGCTTTATTAAGGGTAGACCTATTTCTAATAATACACGTCTTGTATTAGATATGTTGAACTATTCTGATCTTATTGAACAAGGTGCCATTATTCTCTTCCTAGACTTCTATAAGGCATTTGACTCTATTGAACATTTATTTATATATACAGCCTTAGATAGATTTGGATTTGGATTTAAATGTAAGAATATGGTCAGAACTATATATAGAGGTATAAACAGTAGTGTTCTAGCAGAAGGTACATCTAGCGTTTCATACTTAGCAGAAGTATTCAACAAGGTTTCCCCATTTTTTGTTGTTAACTGCAGCAGAGTTATTGAATCTTTATACTGTAAACTGTATCAATGTTGAGGGTATAAGAATAGGTGATGATGTTATTTTAACATTTCAGTTAGCAGACGACACTTGTGTTTTTCTAGGAAACACGGTGAGAGAACCAACTGCGGGTATGTCGTTTATTTAGGGTAAATCCAAAAGAGAAACAGTCCAGGCAGGGGTCAAAACCAAAACATCAATGCAAAACATAAACAGACTAGGACACAAGACAAGAGCACAACTAGAGACGGACGTGAATTCACAAGGACTCCGTGACACATACTAATACAGACCGGGTTAAATACACAGGGAGAGACGAACACTAATGGGAAACTGACAGAGTGTGATGATTGGTAATTAGTGACAGCTGGGTGCAATAATTAAGCAGGGACTTGAGGAATGTGATTAATGAAGTGACAGACACCGTGGGAAAAGAGGACACCTAGTGGACACCCAGGGAACACAACCCAGACACTGTGACAACTGGATTCTTGGAAACTGGCTTTTAAACACAATTTTTCACCTCACAAATGCATTGTATGGAATAATCAATATATCTTATATAAAAAGAGGACTATATTTAATAAAGAACATGTAGAAAAGAATGTAATATCTATTTCAAAATTTATAAATACGGATGTTACTCTGATTTGTTATGAAAATTTTTAAAAAGTATTAATACAGAATTACTCAAAGACCAATCAGTGGCATCTCGCCTAAACTTCTCCAGCCTATCAAATCAACCTTGCTACACTCTCTTTTAAAGGAAGACATTCCTCTGGTAATGACAGGTGGTATTGACTTAGATAAAAAATGCAATAATATTCATATCAGAAGAACATTACTCTCTATACAGTAGTATTTCTCCTAAAGCAGTGTCTTCATGGAAATGGATCTGTGCTTCTTTATCTTTATGTAACATATGGTCTATTCACAATAAGTCTGTGGTACCAAACAAAGTTAAAGAAATCCACCTCAAAATCCTTCATAATTTTTACCCCTGTAAGTTATTTTAATCTGAATGTATGGATATTCACCCACAATGCTCTTTTTGTGGATCTGAAATGAATCAGTGCTCATTCGTTCTGTAGATGTCCCTTTGCAGTGATCTTTACATCCTTTAATAACCTTACTGACAGAAAAGATCCTGTTTTTGTCATGTAACACTGGATCTGTATCAGATAATGCTAGTAATATCCTGTGCTTGCTTGGAAAAGGTCATAAGTGTAAAGTTACAGGTTCAAAACCACATTTTATTGCTTTTTGCTCTGAATTAAACAGTTTTGTTGAATCCCTCAGTAAATTAAAACAAAAGAATAAAGCAGTTAAAAATTACCAGATTTCATTTTTGATATAACTGTTATTGTATTTTATTATTATTTTATTTGTTGTTTTATCTGGATACGTTTTTTATTATTCTGTTATTCTAAATCCCTTGTAACAAATGTTTATTTCTTAATCATTGTTAAAAAACTTACTTTAGTTGGAATATATACCACTAGTTTTTAAATGTCAGTTGTTACTGGCAAAATGTTGATAATAAAACCAGCTTCCACGTTACCTTTCGGCTCGAACACTGCTATATTAGAGATATACATTGCTTGTGTTAATGTAGGTGTTCCTCAGATAAAGCACATGCACTGAATACTTCACGTGAGTGTATGAACACTCAATAATGCTGTGTCTCCATCTAGTGTTCATCAGAGGAACACATCAGAACATCATAAACATCCTGAATTGGCCAAAACCTGTAGAATCAGCTGAATCCAGTCAGCCTTCACTGTAAGAGCACACAACACTCATCTTCAGCCAGGGTCGGGGTCATGGGTTTGATTCCCGGTCTATATATGATCTATCTCAGGTATTGGGTCAAGTGTGTGTGAACAGATGGACTTCACTGTCCTGCAGCGTTTAGCTTCAATCTAACTGAAGTCTTCAGGATTACTAGAGAATTACAGACACATGTGTTTGATCAATGCTTTATGAAATCCTCATTTGTGCACCAGGTTAAACATGTTAAACCTAAACTCTGCAGGAGCAGGACTGAAGACCTCTGATAACACGAGCAGCCTGAAACAAACGATAGCAATCCCACAGTGTCACATGACCACATTTCACTCTTTCCTGATCATATATTTACGGCTGAGAGAGATACTCTTATATATGTGTTTGTTTGTATTAGTATAACCTACTAATCTTGTAATCACGATGTACTGAACAGTGGAATAGTATAACTGAATAAAAGAGAATGAACATGTAATGGTGTACATCCATCATCTGTCTACAGAGAGGAAACGCTTATCTAAGACACAAACATAAAGAAGCTTACTGTAACTATTACTCCATTTATCCCAGTCTCTGTTCTCGACTCGATGCTCTCTACTGTACATTATTGCTGTCTCTTTCCTCGTGTGTAAGTCACTGTGGATAAACATGAATGTAAATGTGATTGCTGTACAGAGACTGATTTGCTCGGCTCTTAATGGAGCTACAACAGAACTAAAAGACTTTAGAAACATTACCTTTTTTTCCTGGTTAAGAAACATGATATACCAAACATATTTCTATTTAATTTGACTGTTCACTGATAGAGCAAAGTGACGTGTGAAATCTTTGGTTAAGACTTTTATAAAGGTGCCTCGGCCAAACACTTTATATGGATGATCATTGTACTGTGGGGTTTTTATTTCAAATACATTTCTTTTATAAAACTAAGAGATATTCATAATTGATGTTTCGTTATGATTGAAATAATTGTACAGCAATTTGAACAAAGCAACAGCATCAATAGAAACAGTAAATAAAATGGTAAAAAGTGCAGATGTTTAGCAGAATTCCCAGACAGCTCTGTTCCATAATAGAGACTGGGACTGTTAATATATGACTGTTTTAATATGCTTTAATATCAGATAAAGCACCAGGAATCATATCATAATAACACATGAGATGTTGATTTATGCTCAGTGTTTTATATCACAGTTTTCTGTGAGGAAGAGAACTATTCTAATCGGAGTTTATTAAAGTATTTTCTATAATATGACACTAGTTTGGTCTTTTGCTAGTTAAAAAACTAAACTTTTGATTTCAGAGTGCATTTTTATTAATAGAAAAGAAAGAATTCACACAGATCTTAACTTCTCTGTGAAAACAATTCCCTCACAGGAACAGAATTATTAAACTAGTTCTAGCTCTTATTATTGATCTCCTGTATACTGTACATCACACACCCCAGGCTTTTTCCTCTTGAAATAGTCATTATAACAGCCAAAAATGGGAAATATGTATATAGCCCTCACATCATCAAAGCTGAAATGAACGCATGTGAATATATAATCAAACACTGAAACCAAACCCCAATCACTGCTGGTGTCTGCAGAATTCAGATGATTTAATCAGATATTCTGTCTCTCTCTCTGAAAGGGTTAAAGTGTAATGTGGTTTATAAGTCTGGAGAATTGTTGAAACACTGATAATTAAACCTGCCACTGATATTTTCTCTCATTTTAGACTGTGAGGAGGAAACGGAGAGCTGTTTGTTACAGGAAGTGACTCATGCGCTTAAGAAGAAAACACCGACAGAACTGGTTTGGTGAGTCTGAACTCATCTCATTTCTACTCAGTCTGTGAGGTGTAGAATAGAACAGAACTGAACTAGTTCTACCGATTCTATCATTTATATGTTTACAGTATATGTCATGTACTGTACTGTAGGGGTTTTGTTTAAACATACAGTATAATTGCAGCATTCACTCTTCTGTGTACAGTAGAATTGTTGTATGTACAGTGCCAAACTGATTTGTGTGTGCTGTATTTGTGCAGAACCGAGAGGGGACTGTCTATGGAGGGCAGATGAAGTCTTTCATCAGAGGACCAAGACGCTGCTATAATACTGTAAATACAGTCATTGCCAATGCAGTTCAGCTATCTGTTTATTTATTGATCCATCTGTGTGCATCGTGCATACCAAACTTTTCCAGTGCTTTTCTTCCACTCTAAGCTCACTTTACAGTAGTGTAAGGAAAATACACTTTTCTTATAGTTCACGGTGTGCATGCTTTCATTTGTGTTGTTTACTGTAATACACAATGCCTAACATGATTCCTGATTCTGAGTTTTGATTTGATCTCCGTGTTTTCTCTCAGGAGAATGGTCTGTGTATTAGTCAGCTTTGCTTGTGATCTGTGGCCAGAGTTTGTTACAGAAGAGAATCAGTTTGATGTGGAAGTGTAAGGTTTGACACATGACTGGTGTGTTTTGTTCTAAGTGTTCTGAAGTCACTGATCAGTTTGACAGGAGCAGAAGAAAGTGAGATACCCTTCAGAGATGCTGTTCAACAGGTCGGTCTACATCTTTGTCCTCGTTTGACGGCTGGATGTGATGCTGTCAGAAAAAACTCCGTAAATTAAGTTTCTGTTTCATGCAACACTGTTTCCTAACCAGGAAGGATTTGACACATTTGAAGATAAAAATATAAGAGAACAAAATAAATGTAATGATGCTCGTTACTTGTCATGATTATAGTTGATGAGGACAAAAAAAAAATCCCCAAACCGTCAGATTCGTAACAGATCATAGCAGTGATTTCTCAGTTACTAATCCTGAGCTGTCTGTAGGTGGCGCTCTCTCTGTCTGTCAGACTATCAGTGTTGAGATATAGCAGAGCTTAGGGTGACCACCTGCTAATAAGCCCAAGGGGGGACAAGGGGTATGTTTGTGAGGGACAATGTGGGACTCCCCATGGACAGACTCACTGATAGTGATTTACCCATTTCTAGCACATAACACTTTACATGGTATATTAATAATGCCCTATTCCCCTAAACATGTGTAATTGCTGATGTATGCTCATAACAGAATTGACAGATGCACTTCCACTTACGATTTACTTTAGCTATTTTATTTATTTTTCATTACAATTTATTCACTTTAAATAAATTATAGTATAGATTTATAGGATTCAAATGAATTGTAGCTGCTCAACACCACAGGAACAGTTAAAAAAAAAGTCTAACATCACAACTCAAGGGAAGGGAATTCACTCATTCACTAATCCCTATATAGTGTATGGCAGTTGAGTTCACTATATCAGGAGGGAGTGAACCAATAAATAAGTGAACGGATTCGGACAGTGACGTATAGCCTACACTGCGCGTGAGACTTGGAGCTGTTGCAAAAACATTGCCATGTGTACCTTTATTTTACATGTACCTAATTTTAGAAAATAATACTAATAGCAATAATACTCAAAATTACTTTATATTGCAGTTATACATACCTCCCGCGTCAGCTTTGTGGTTTCATAGATGGTATATAATAAAAAAAATGTAATGTTTGTTCATAATCATTAAATGCTATTAAAATAAAGTACTGAGAACAAAAATAAACACACATAAACGTTCATAATTCTGTATTTATTATGTTTAGCATCTTGACACTCGCTCAAGCAGGGTTTTGAGCTCAGATAAGATGGTTCTTGATCGTCCTCAGGCGACCGTTAATTTTACATCGGAATACCTGTTATTAACGGAAACAAAATTTAGTATCCACCAAATTATAATCATTTTTGTAAGTTAACAACTATGCCACCTCAGTAAATTAGTCAAATATTAAACTGAATTATTGTCTACATAACATATTTTAATATAAATAATGTAGGAAAAACGTTAAAACAGAAATAATAAAGATGTAAACTTCATCTCTCATTCAAACTCTCTCGCTCCCGCTCTCGCAGTAGTGCTGAACTGTCAAGTAATGTTCGTTTGGCTGCCTGGGGCTCGAGGATATAGAGCCATCAACTTTCTTTGAGCAAGCATTGATTATGCGTGACACAGTCTCAATTTGTGGGACGCATGAATTGGGCTTTAAACGCTGTGCGCGCATGCGCTACCCGGGACGGGTGGTCACCCTAGCACAGGGGCGGAGCCAGAAGATGTAAACATTCGGGGCTTAGCCCAAACCTAGGGGGCTGCAGGGGTGTACTCCGTAGGGGAGATTTTTTTCCCCCACGTTTATGTCAGCTAAATGCACTATTTTTCAGGCTGTTTGAGATAACAGAATGCATAAAAATCTATACACTATCTGGGAAAATGATGGTTACTCAGAAAAAAAAAATATTCACCCAGTAGAGCCTACAAACTATTTTGTATTTAATTGTTCTCCAGCTATATTTCTCAATTAATCTATCTTCTTATCCCACTAATGTGCCGAGAACAGTTGTAAAACATGCCCTGAAATAACTTAGCATTTGATACATAGGGATATATTGCTTTTGAATCTCTCTCTGGCCGGTGAGGTTTGCTGTTACGAGTTCCTTTTAAAAAAAAAATGTTATGTCCATAATGCTAATTTCAGGCGGTTAGTCAGTGAGCTCGCTACGACGGCGGTGAAATAAAAAGCCCACCAGCCCCTAATGACAACGACGAAGAAGATGATTTATATTCTTCTTCGTTAGTTTTTATCGGCAGTTGGCAAACAAGCGAAGTGATGCGTGATGCTTTACCGTCCGCCACAACGCACAGTAAAAGAGCTTTTGTTTCTTTTTTTTTTTGCCGCTCCAGTCTGAGAGACTGAGAGGAAATGAAACAAAGTTGAAGTTATTTTAAAAAAGCTAAAAGATTCGGGGCTTTTGACAAAACATTCGGGGCTTAAGCCCCATTAGCCACCCCCCCGCTCCGCCCCTGCCCTAGCAGAGCTGTTAATAATGCCATGAATTAAAACACACAAACATGCAAGTTATATCAGGCATTTTCCTTAATCCTGTCACTATTTTGGTCTTTTGCTTGTTAATATGAACTCCAGTATAACACTGTTATAAAAAAAAACCGAATATCTCAAATGTAAAATCCCCACAGCTGTTCTTCTCAATCTAACGCACAGCATATTTCGGTCTTTCCTCTCATGTGATGTTGTTTATCTGCAGGGAAATGAACAAATCATCATGTGCATCACGCGCCTCACAGCACACACACACACACACACACACACATCGCAAATATCATTGCTCACAATCATATCGCATATAAAGCTATTCATCATCTGACCGTGTAGAAAAGAAAGTAAGACGAAAGGAGCACGCCTGGATTCTCACTGATCTGTGTGATCTGTAGCTTACCGTTTATATTCACACTTCTCTTACTTTTGACTTCTGTGATTTACTGTAACGGAGGATTCGTTGTCTCCGGTGAGTTTGCTTTTCTCATTGAACAGTCTGATCAGTTATCTCTCTGTTAACACTTTTTGATTGAGCATCAGTAACTCAGTGGCTGTGTGTGCGTGATCTCTGAAACCTTCAGATATAAAACAAATGAAACTCATGGAAGCCCGTTTCCGCTAATTAATAAAAAATAAAAAATAAAATAGAAAAATTGTATTGCTACTTTTTATATATCTCCGTTGTTACAAACTATCCTCTACTGGGGTGAGCTGTAACATGGGACAGATTAATTAATATCCGCACTTTCAATTTATGCAAAGAAAATGAAGAAAATATAATGATTAGCTTTGAAAAGATTAACAATTTAAAGTGACAAAATTAATTAAATTAAGTTTTTTAGAAACATTGTCTATTCTTCTCAACCAGTTTTTTTATATGACCAAATTGTTAGGTGTGATGTGATGTATGATGTGACTAGGTCTGTGGATGATGGCCTGATGATGTTACCACGCCCAAAATCAAATGCTTTAAAGAGAACTGTTATTTATCCTGCCATCAATCATTGGAATAATTGCCCATTGAATATACGTAAAATGTATGGCAAATGAATATACGTAAAATGTATGGCAAAGACTCTTTTAGGTACCATCTGAGAATGCACTTTCAAATTGTGAGTAAGGAAAGGACATATTTATTTTATGAATGTAATACTGTAATCATTTATTCAGACTAATCTATAATGATGTGTATTGATGTATATAATGTTATAGTGCTATACTGTTTTTATATTAACATTATGTGATTTCTTTTTGTTGTGGACCCCAGGAAGACTAGCTCGTTCACTTTAGTGACAGCTACTGGGGATCCATTTTACAATAAACAATAAACATTAAACAAAAACATTTTATTCTTTAGGATTTTATCACAAAAATAATCGCTATATGGTTGTTTGTGAGAGACAGAGAGAGGGATGTACTGTTACTGTATTCCTATCACACAATTAGGGCTCGTTCACTCTCTGTGTTGCTCTCCACCCATTTTATGTCAATTTTGGAATATCACGTAAAAAAAAAAAAATGCCGGATGAAGATGCCAAGATGTACATAAATTCTAAAAAACTTACCTCATTTATTACATAAATCCCTTGATGCACAACAAAAACCTGACATGGCTTTGCCACAACGGAGGATGTGATTGGATAACTGGACTCACTGGAGGTTTAACTATACAGCTACAGCATAGCAAACTGTTATAGCATGTGAAGTGAAGTATCAACTTAAACTAGAGAAACAGCTAAGCTTATGTAAGTCAAATGATTGTTTACAACACAATGAAAATAAAATAAAAATTTTAATCAAAAATACCTTTTTAAAATCCTTTTTTTTTTTGGTCTTAAAATCTACTATGCTGCTCACAGTCACATGACATTTGTACCGTAAGCTCAAAAATGTGATGGGAGTGTATGATATACATGACAGTTTTAGATCACTTCCCCATCTACACTTTTCTGGAATCTCCCTCAGAGTCTGTGTATTTCCACAGGCATGTTGCTGATAATTGTGGTTTTACTGGTGAATCTCCAAATAGAGACTTCAGGTAAGAACATGCTTGGATTTCATTCATCTTAATTGCCTCTGAGTAATTCATACACATTATTAATTTCTATTGGATATCTTGGTTACTATTAAATATAGACTGTACTTATGTTAGGGTAAAGTGACAGTAAACTCTACACCAGTGGTTTTCAATCTGTACGATGGTATTGCAGGTGGGCCGCCAATTACTATTCAAATAAATAATAATATTGTTAATATATGTAAAAATGAAAATAAAAATAAAAGTCATAACATAATAACATAATTTCAAATATATAATTAAATAACAAAAAATAAATATTAAAATGTTACTATGCTTTCACTATTCGAGCTCGCTGATTGGTTAAAGAATAAACCGCCAATTTATCTTAGATATTTTTGCTGCTAGCTTCTGAGTACTAAGTTATTATCCCAACAATAGCGGGGACAGTTCATTTTTTTTGCAGTGGGCCGCGCAAACATGTGTAAGGTTGTGTGGGCCGCGAGTTGAAAAAGATTGGGAATCAATGCTCTACACTATGGATGTAATCACACCAGGTGTTCTGAACCACACCCGAGCATGTTTGACCCCCGGAGCCCGGTTCGTTTGACTAGTGTGAGCACTCTGCTCTTGGGCGTGGTTGGTTTTAGCCGGCCCTAGCCCGGGTGAAAAAGGTGGGCACAGTACGTATGTAGTGTAAACACTAATCACCTGTGAGCATGGAAAATATTCTGTTCTGTGTGCTCTACTGTCATCATTACGACTGCAAATATAATCTATTACTACTACTACAGTTTTCAATAAATGTAATTAAATCAAGTATATTTAGGTTTATAATGGCTCTGGTTCTTACCTTATTGATGAACAGGAAATGTAGTTTGCAAGTAAAGCTGCAAATTATTTAATTAACCTCAGCTACCTGAGTGTCTAACAAAGTGTTCAAGTCTATGCAAAAGAATGTTAATAACTAATACTGATAGAACCATGATCAGATTATAGGAGCAGGTCATTTGTAACTCTAATTATAGCAGTCTCAGTACTAGTGATGTGTGGATCGATACTAATTTATCAATATTTATGATCCTAACATCTTCTGCTCTAGTATCGATTCTCATATAAAAAGATTGATATTTAAACTTAGTCATTTGGAGTGAGTGTTTATGTTATCATAAGTAACTTGCTGTCACCAGATAAGTCTAATTATATCTGGTTATGGGAAGGAACTACTTCTCCTTCCGCTGGTCAGTTCTGTGTGCACTGCGGCTCTGTGACGCAGCCGGCCACTGCAGCCCTTTAATTTCCTGCAACAAAGACTGCAGACTGCAGAGTGACTATGGCTGACCACAAAAGAAGTAATGTCTGGCTGTATTTTAGCTGTAAAGACTGCAGTGACGCTGTGTGTGGAAAGACAAACCTTGCTAAACATCTGAGGAAAAGTAGCGGCAATCTGAGGAGGTGGTCCAGGGCGAGAAGACACAAGGTGCTAGGGCAAGACAAACTTCATTCAGTGAGTCATTTGGCAGCAGTGGCAGATTTTATCCAGGTACAGAGAGATAACGTGATGGTTGCATTATCACTGACTGTGGGAAAGTTATTCACGTCTGTTAAGGCTTTCGTTTTTTAATGTTCAAGAGTTCCCTGGAATCCCAGCATTCTTACAACAAGCTAACAGAAAGCTCAAATTGTTCGAATAGAAAATTCAAGTAAAACATGAAGTAAGCTATCCTAATGAAATAAATGCAACAATGAGTAGATTTCTCGAGATCAGTGCTAAGAGAGGCTGCACATAGCCCATAGTCATGGCATAGAGGACAGTAGACAAAATAACAATTTCTACCTCCATCTGTATTCTTTACTTCTGTATCTATCTTTAGCATACAGTGCAGTGTGGCTTCATCAGTCAAACTGCCCTGTGTATCTATGTTGTTTGTAGATGATTCACATGTAGATGGGCACTTTCCTGCCAAGCAATATGAAATACCTCTAGTTTTGTTTTCCTCCAGCTGCGCTCCATTTTCCAGGCTGCTCTCTTCAGGGTGCGAGTATGCTCATTATACCATGGTGTCAGACTTTTGTCCTCAATCTCCTTTAAGCGTAAATAAGCAGATTTATTTTAAATGCTAGAAAAAAGAGCGTCCAAGGTTTCTGTTACATCATCAAGATGTTCTTAGTTTTTGGATGTGCTAAAGAAGTTAGCTAAATCAGGAAGATAACTTAAAAAGCAGTCTTTTGTGGTAGACGTGATGGTTCTTCGATACTAGTAACAAGAAATAGAATTGACAGTTTTAGCTATATGAAGTTTACACAGAACTAAATAATGATCTGAGATATATCACTTGGCTGCATAATTTCAACACTATCAACATCAATTCCATGTGACAGTATTAAATCTAGAGTATGATTTCGACAATGAGTAGGTCCTGAAACACGCGTTAACCTGGAGATTTTCTCATTCAGGGACTTGAGCTGGTCAAAACACTATGGGAACAATGCCACCAGATTTACCAATCCCACCATAGTGTGGTAGAGCACAGCTAAAGTAAAAGAAAGGAGCCAAAGTGGCACACAATGCAGGTAGGAAACTGTGCCTTGGTAGTAAAAAAACGGCATGGTTTTGTAGCGTACATTGTCACAAACAGAAAGAGACCATCCATTACAAAAAGTGAAAGATAGGCAGAAGATTTCATATTTTTTTTATATATGTGTGTTTTATGTTGAATGTGCCTGTATCTGCATTATTTGAGCGCAAATTAGCATGCCATTACTGTGTAATCAGTAATGTGAATTGAATTAATCACAGCTATCAATGTGAATGCCAACCAAATGAATAGAGTGTGATGAATTACTTTATGGTGTATTTATATGATTCAGGGTTTCCGCGGGGTCTTAAAAAGTCTAAAAAAGTCTAAAATTTCCAAATCACAATTTAAGGCCTTAAAAAGTCTTAAATTTGCTGGAGTATTGTGTTCTAGGTCTTAAATCATTTTAAACAGGTCTTAATTTTCCTACGTCCATGTAAATCTCATTGAAACGCTCCCGCAGCGCTTTGGAATGTTTTTTTTTAATTTAATCCGTGGTGTTGTAGTTCCTTATTTCGCTAGTCCAAATATAATTGGCTGTATTACGACTACAAAATAGACCAATATGCAACCACCAATCAGCTTTGAGCTTTCATGTTATTGGCGCGAGTCTCTTGGATACCACAGACAGATGTAAAACGGATTTTTTATTCAGCTATGGGGAAGTGTAAGTTTAGCGATACTTGGCTTGAGAAACCTGAATTTAGTGCTTGGTTAAAGTCAGTTGCAAACAATGTATTTGAAGCCTACTGCATCTTATGCAAGAAAGCAATTAAATTGGGAACGTTGGGTGTACGGGCGCTGGAGTCTCATGCAAAAAGTTATAAACATCTAACTGCTGTGAAGGGTCTCCAGCAAACGACAGCCATCAGCCAGTTCTTGCAAGTATCTGACGGCTCCAGCAATACTTCTACACTGCCTAGGCGAGGCCCACACAGTAGCTCCGCAACTCCCGCAATCGACCTCCGTGTCGCTTTTGGATCAGAGCCAACACTAAAAGCGGAGGTGCTCTGGGTTCTCCACACGGTGACTAGACACCAGTCCTACAGTGCGAATGAGGAAATCGGGGAATTGTTTCAAACGATGTTTCCGGACTCTGAGATCGCTAAATCCTTCAGGTGCGGGAAAGATAAAACGTCATACATTACGCGCTTTGGAATAGCGGATTTTATAAAAAGAGAACTAATTTCCAAAATCACAGGACCGTTCGTGCTGATGTTCGACGAAAGTCTGAATCGCACCACCAAAACGAAACAGCTGGACCTGCACATACGTTTTTGGGAGGGCGGGCAGGTGCAGTCAAGATACCTGGGATCCCAGTTCATGGGGCATGCAACAGCTGTCTTCAGTACTATGTTCAGTTTGAATAAATTAATTTAGTTTGCAAGTAATTTTGAGACTGCGTTTCCTTTGTACGTTTTTTTTATGTCGTGATATAGGTCTTAAATTTCATTCATAATGGTCTTAAAAAGGTCTTAAAAAGTCTTAAATTTGACTTTGTGAAACCTGCAGAAACCCTGTGATTACCATCTCTGTAACTTGCCATCTGCACATCAGCACATGATAGTTGACTATATGACCAGAATTCACTGTTAATACTGCATTTCTAGCAATCTCAGGATGTTCTGTAATTGGCATACAAAGTTAAATCTTTTTTATTTTTCTTACTCAAATTATTCCTATTGTATTTTTCTAGTGCTCAAATAAATCACTTATATGATATTTCTGTCTATTATTTTATAATTGAAAAAGTGGTATGTTTAATGACTAAAATAGTTTGTAGAATCCTTCAATACAGTTGGTAAATATTTTTTATATTTTGTGGTGGGGGGGGGGACTTGAAATAGCATCAGAAAAATGATTGCAGGAATCACATTTTTCATGGAATCTTCTTCAGATTTTAAATATAAACTCATGAGACATTTGACTTTCAACCCATTCAACCTTTTCTAGATTGGTACAGGACTTAATTTATGTATTTATATATCAAATAAAAAAACAATCAGTGTGTAAACAATATATTTTTCTCTTTTGATGTGTATAACATACTGAAGTAAGAAACTGTTACAATTTTAAGTTAGGTAGGGCACTTTCTGCTGTGAGTCCCATAATGGGGGGGTCTGGTTAACAGGTTAACTGGGTTGAGCTGGCGGTCTACGCACCGAGAAGTGGAAAGCTTCTACTTCAAGGTATACATTTTCCATGTAGAGGGAGCTCTGGATTGGAGGATGGTCTCAACAAACTTGGTTGAGAGACCAGAAGCTACGAGTTGTGCCCCCTCAGAGGCCACACCTATGTCTTCCACAGCTCCCACTGGCATTGAGAGATCTTATCCTCCACCTGTGAGAGGAGATCCCTCCTGATGGAAATCTCCCATGGAGAGCCATCAAAAAGTTAAATCAGGTCCGAGAACCATACTTGGCCCAGCCAGACTGGGGCTATTAGCAGCAGATGGACCCTGTCATGGAATGTGATCTGCATTGCAAACAGGTCCACCTGAGCCTAGCCAAAAACTCTCCATATCTACTTCACCACCACGAGGTGAAGCATCCATTTCCAGGGCTTCGGCCCCTGCCTCGACAGGATGTCTACTCCTATATTGAGATGCACAGAGATGTGAACTTCTCTCATCAAGAGGAGTTTGTCCTGGGACCACAGAAGGATCTGACGTGCCAGCTTGTAGGCACAAACACAGACCTCCCTGGTGATTCATATAGGAGACCATCACTGTGTTGTCGGTGTGCACCAACACATGATGATATCTTAGGCCGGTGACACACTGGCTGCATGGCGTGAGCGTGGCGTTTCTGCTGCGTGTCAGTTGCGTGGCGGCTGCTTCGCGTTTTCTGTGTCTTTACACACCAGAATCGTGCCTGATGAGGCGCTGGCGCGCTGCTGCCGGTGTAGGTGACATAGAGGGAGGCCGCCGACAGACCAGGCTCTTGTCTTCATGACAACAATATCAACTTTTTTTACACGCCTACACCTTCATGTTAAAGCATAAATATAAAGCCTATTGATAAAGGACACCGTCAACAGTATTGACTGCAAAATAGACTATGTTTGACAGGTGCAATATTTGGAAATCGATAATTATTTATTTATTTTTTAAATTACATTTATATCTGAATTTATGTAAACTTATAGACTTTCAAACATCAAAATGTCATTTTGTATTTGTGTACAAAATGACATATAAATATATTTTCCTATTCATTTTTCCTGGAAACGCTTCCAACACGCTTGCATGTCGCGTTAAAAATAGGCGTCGGTTCTATTTGTAGCATGCATGCATTTTCTGTGCATCTCACACAGGCAGTCTGCAAGCTGTAACCTGTTAACATGGGAGCCGAATAAAAAACTGATACGCCACGCATCCAGTGTGTCACCGGCCTTAGATCTTGGAGAAGGTATTTCAATGATAGAAACACGGCCAGCATTTCCAGCCGGTTGGTGTGCCACATGAGATGGCAACTGGTCCACAAACTGTGGGCTGACTGTCCACTCAAGCGTCTGTCGCTAGTGTTATTCAGGGATAAGGAGCTCCCAGCACTGGGCAAAATATGTCTATGGCATGAAGGCAGGGCAGCGTGACACTGAGCATGAAAAGTGGGTTTCCCCTTGGGAAACTGCTCTTACTTTTGTGACTGCAGTGAGGATTGACTCGATCTGAGCAGGAGAAAGACATGCCTGCATCATGATAGAATCCCACAACACGCTCAGATAAGTGGTCCTCTGTAATGGAGAAAGTAGGGCTGTGCAAAAAATCAAATGCGATTTTCATGCACATCTCATCAGTAAAGACGCTCCTGTTATTAGAAGTATATCATCAGCACGTGCGTTCAGATCAGGGTTGCCACGTTTTCACAACGAATCCTGCCCAGTTGCTTGCTTCTCACAACTAGTCCAAAACTAGCCCAATCACGTTTCCAGGAGGTTCCCCGAAACGTGATTGCTTTCCAGGATTAAAATTTAAGTTTTATGGCATGGTTGCCTTGGTAAAGTTCGCATTTTAGGGGCTAAATATCACGTTATTTGTATTGGGGTCGCTTCGACCCAAACATGAAAAACAACCACAGACTTGGCAACATTGGTTGGCATTTACTACACAGAGCCGTAATTCACTGACAATCTACACAAAATCGATTTTAAAATCGCTGGCGATTCTTTGTTGATTTTGAAAGCGATTTTGTGTCAGTTGTCGGTAGACTACGGCTCTGTGTAGTAACTGCCGCTCCACCTGAGCCAGTGTTGCCAAGTCTGCGGTTGTTTTTCATGTTCGCGGTTTGAAGCAACCCCAATACCAATAACGTAATATATTTATCCCCTAAAATGCGAATTTTACCAAGACAGCCATGCCAAAAAACAAACCGTATATTTTAACCCCGGGAAGCATTTATTTATTTATCTGGGAACCTCCTGGAATCGCTATTAGTTTTGGACTAGTTTTGTGAAGCAACAGGGCAGGATTTGTTGTGAAAACCTGGCAACCCTGATCTGAACACTCGTGCTGGAGATAATACTCCTAATTAAAGGAGCGTCTTTACTGATGAGATGTGCATGAAAATCGCACTCGATTTTTTGCACAGCCCTAGGAGAAAGCACAATTTTCTTGGCTTTATGTCTTAACCTCAGCTCTTTCATGTGAGAACGCCTCCTCAGTGCTAAACTGCCATCTGTTCAGATTGAGCTAATATCAACCAATTAATCATCAATGTGGTTGAGTATGCAGATGCCCTGGAGTCACAGAGGAGCCAGTACAGCATCCACACACTAGATAAAAGTGAAGGGTGAGAGTGTAAGACCTAAGAGAAGAACCCCTTTTGCCCCCTAATGCCAACCTATGGAACCTTCTGTGATGGAGAAGGATGGAGATGGGCCGAGCTCTAGGAATGGAGGCCTCAGCATAATGACTCTCTAAAGTGGGAGAAGGCCTCTACACCCCACGCTAACCTGCGTAGCGGAGCTCTGGCAAGCGGAGGCCTCAGAAACTCTCTGTATTGAGAGGGGACCTGACAACACTCAGAAAAACGCCCACTCTTGGAGTAGAGGCCTCAGCTTGACAAAACTCTCTAAAGCGAGAGGAGGCCTCTCGCAATGCAACCTTCCATTCTTATTTGGAACAGTGAAGTACTGGCTGTAGAACTCGGACTCCCTGTTGAGATGAGGGACCACCTCTTGATACTGAACTCTGGTATAATCAAAGTGGATAGATTGGTGCCCTGAAGCGGCGAACCGGCAGGGGATGGCTGAACTAGATGAAGACTATCCAGTGAGAATGGTGGTCTGCACAAATGCCTTCCACTATAAGCCTTCGGCCTGGGAATGCAACTCTAACTCTTAATTCAGGGGAGTATAAAAAGTGATGCTCCCTGATCAGAAGCTTGAAGACAGTAGGTTGGGATTGCTTTTGCCCAGCAGAAGAAGAAAGTCAAATACACCTAGGATGCTTCGAGGGTGAGTAGAAGATGGAACAATTTTAATTCTCAGGTGAACTGATAACACGGGATTCAGAGCGCGGTCACACTGAAGGCGTTCCATAGCTTTTCGTTACAGTTCGAGTTGCTGAGGGCAATACTAAACTCTACACTATCTGTACTACTCATTGCATGTCTATAACCACTAAGTCAAAATATAAGCAGATAAAAAAAATTATAATAATAGAACTAGCCAGTTTTGCACATTTGTAAATGTGACTGCACCTTAAATATTTGTTGTAAATGATTAATTAATTCTCTCTCTCTCTCTCTGTATCTCAGTGTCGTTGACTGTGGTGGTTCCTCCTGATCCTATAGTGGCTCATGTGGGATCCACAGTGATTCTTCCCTGCTGGATCTCTCCTCCTGAGAACGCTGAAGCTCTGGAGATCCGCTGGTACCGTCAGGATCAGTTCAGCAATCCTGTTCTCCTCTATAATCACGGAAAGATCCAGGACATCCAGGAGGAATCATACAGGAACCGAAGCTCTCTGGCTCTGCGGTCAGATCAGTCTGGTGGACTGAAGGATGGAGATGTCTCTCTACGGCTGGAGAAACTCACTTTTCAGGATGAAGGTCCATTTCACTGTTATGTGAGCGGAGAACATTCATATGGGAGTGAAGAGGTGGTTCTCAAAATCACAGGTGAGTAAGCATCTATACTGGAGTAAAGCCATATTCAGTCAAACATTAAAATTCTCCCCTGCATAATGAGGACTATGATTGAAGACACTCGCTGGGGATGCCTGCTCGTCAAAACTGTGTAGACGCAATAAAACCTCAGGCCAAAACATGCTTAAAAACAGCCTTTAAAACAAAATGCAAATGTTTTATTGAAAGTATAATATATATAAATGCAATTAACAATTCATCAAATAACATTAAATATGAAGTGTCTGTAAAATGCGTTCTTGTATTAATTTGCAGTTTAGTTTGTTTTATGGATGGCCAATTATGAGACTAAAAACATCTCTACAAATTACAAAACTGATTTGAGATCAGGTAAAAACCACTGGTCCTAGTTTAATGGTTTGCCATTTGATTCCCTGAACAAAAAAAATAATAAAAAAAACTCAAGGAAAATAAATGATGAATCTCATATGAAAAGTAATTTTTATAAAAATTAAATTAAATATTAATTAAATATTGTGGCCACATTAATCATGTAGCGAAAAATCTGATATCATGACAGTCCAAAATTCCCATACATAATGATTGCTGCAATGTTTGTAAATAATAATAATTATAATAATAATAAAAAAAAACTTTTTCTATTTTAGACACAGATAGAATTTAGTAGTCTGTTCCTGATGTGTGGTTTACCTTGAATAAATCAAATCATTGTCCATAATAAAGTCGGATACGCCAATTCTTTTCCACTTGGCATTGCAAATAACAAAATAAAATTAAATAAAGGAAAATATAACTTAAACGTAAGTTTGTTTCTTCATTAATAAAAAAAAAATATATCATTCAAACAAACTGTTAAGGTACGATCATAATTTCCTGCACCTTCAACACAGTACGCACAGCACGGTCAGAGATTGTTTGACCTTCCATTGCACACCTGTAACTCATCAGCGGTTGGCTTAAATGTACTCAAAAATTCTCATATGTGCTCTAGTGTCACAAACACAAATTACAATTAAATGGCTCCAACAAACTTTAAATAACTATATGTCAACTAGCAGTCTGTCTGCTTATCTGTGAACACTTTATTTTGATGAACATTCTGCTGACTATTTAAGTAACATTTTGCAAGTGCATGTCTACTTATTTTACTAACCCTAACCCTAACCTAACAGTCTACTAACAAGAGCCACAATTTGTTTTCCACAGAACCGGGCTACTTTTAAACTTTTGTCTCAATCCCATTGCAACCCTGTTTCAAGACCCTGGACAGACATTTAAAGCTCAGAACACAATTACTGTGTAAGACAATATACTTGCATTTTACAAGATGCTTTTATCCAAAGCAACTTACATTGCATTCAGGCTAATAATTTTACATGTGTTCCCCTAACATGTGGATTTGAACCCCCAAACTTTGCACTTGCTAACGCATTTCTTTACCACTTTATACTTACTGTATGTAAGCTAGTCTTTGTGTCTGGAGAAGATCTGAGCATCTGTCTCTCCTCTCTTCAGCTTTAGGATCCGCTCCTGTCCTGTCTCCAGAGTCTCTAGATGATGGTCGTGTGAACATCAGCTGCAGGTCCAGTGGCTGGTATCCAGAGCCCAGTGTCTCCTGGACGTCAGATGAAGGAAGGGTTCTCCGTCCTGGAGGAACATCTCACACTCGTGGAGCAGATGAGATGATCTCTGTCCACAGCTGGACGGCCGTCTCTCTCTCAGACGCTCAACTGGTCTCATGTTCAGTCTCTCTCAGAACTGGAGAATTAAAAGAAGGAAGACTGAGCATACAGGGCATTGTGTCTTCAGGTTAGAGAACATGGATATTTGTAGATACCACAAACAAAGTGATCAGATTAGCTTAAATGCTAGGCCTGTGATCGTTTCCATTAGGTTTTTTTTCCAAAGTTTCCAAAGTTACATTTTAAGCAAATAAAATTAATTTATAAATATAGTTTATTTCAAATAAATCAGCATACATTCTGCATGTGACTTTTTATTCTGCTCCACCAATAAAAATTTTTTTTTTAAAGTCAGTTTCTCTTACTTTACCATCCAATCAATAAAATCAATCCATATCCCATACATTGTGTTCTCAGTCCTTTTCCAGAAGAAAAATGGGTTGCGAATAGTATTTTAATTATGCAAAAGTTTCAAAAATATGTTTCTACTTACTGTAATTGATTTATATTTTTGAAGGTGTTTAGATTCGTCTGCTTTCTGTTTTTTTCTAGGTCCATGGAAGGCTCTCTTCCTTACGTTTATCATCTGTGCTCTTCTGGGTTTGGTTGGATTCATTCTTTACAAATACAGACACAAACTAACAGGTACAATCTCGTTCAAACAACTGGCATGATTATATCTTCAGATGTTTTTATGCAGGTATTTTATGCTTAAGTGTTGATTTTTTTTTCAGGGAAGGAACCAGTCAAAGAAAGTAAGTAGACTACGTTCATCACTTTAACATCCAAAAATTAATTAAACATTTGAATATACTTCTATTGTTCTTATTTGTAAGTTGCTTTGGATAAAAGCTTCTGCTAAATTATTATATGCAAATGTAAATTAATTTAGCTTAACATCAGAATTTATTGCGGTTGATTAAGTGGAGTATTTGTGTAAATAAATGGGTAATTAAACCCTCAAAACGAAAATCTCTTATTTCAGTTTGTGAGGAGGAAACTATGGAGAGACTGACCAAAGAAGGTATTTAAAGAAGTTTATCTTTGCAGTACTTTTATAACGGCAGCTGCTGAAGTGACCCAATACATGTCAAATAAACTCATATGCATGTTTTAGCAGAAATCTTTCTTTCACAAATGTGAATATAAATCACTTTATATAAGAAATGTCCTTCTAATACATGCTAAGAAATGTAGATGCTCACAATTACAGCTGTAGTGTTCTTTGTCTAAAACCTTAAATTATTTGTTTTTGTTTTTATCAACAAATTCAGATGAACCAAAGAAAGAACCAGGTATGACATCATCTCAGTTACATATTCATATACAGTATTTGTAAAGCTTGTTCATTCCACCCTGTACATCTCCTTCACTTTGCTTCTTGAATAAAAAAAAAAAAAAAAAAGTATAATTTTGCTTGATAGTTTAAAGTCAAAATACTCCAATAATACAGAGCGACGATCTACTGAATAATAACATGATAACATAATAAACAGCTTTGGTATTCTAAGGTAAAATGGGATGGTTTTGCATTTAAGCCATTTAAAATGCTGCATTCAAGAGTAACAGCAAACCACTGCTTTTTGTTTCTTATTTATAGAAGATTAGAAAATACAACTGATAATCAAGAACATTTGCCATTATCTGATCTGACTGTTTTGAAAGTCTGACACAACTAAAGAAATTTATATTTTTATGCCAGTTAATGCACAAAATAGATGAACATTACGATCAGTGTGATGCTTGTATCAGACAAACCCAAAACTGAAACAAGTTATTGGCAGAATGACCTGACAGTACTTTAACACAAATGAGCTGGAGTGCAGGGGTTATTGATGAAACCCTGAGACTATGAAATTTCAACCCAGATAAAGGTTAACATCTAAATCAAATTCTGTCTGAAAGGGTTACATTTATTGTGGTTTACAGAGTTTACAGAGTCTGGAGTATTTATGAAGCACATTAATAATTAACTTTTACTTTGAAATTTTCTCGTTTTAGACTGTGAGGAGGGAACTCTGCAGATTCTGAGAAAGGAAGGTATTTGAATATATTTAGTTCTTTGCTATACTTACAGGAATTGTAACTGCTGAAGTTGCCATGCTCTTGAGGAAGAAAGGTGCACAAATACAAAGATACTCCAATATAGCATTTCATTAAAAGAAGAAGATCCATACAAAAAACAGGGAAACACAAGAAGAATGCACAAAGACAATACAATAACCAGCAAGGACTAAACAGAAATGAGGGGTACTTATACAAAAGCAAGAGAGGGACTAATGACTAAATTAACATGGCATAGGTGAACAGAATGAACTAAGGGAACTAAGGAAAACTAGGTCACGAAACAGAACAGACACAAGGTCCATATTGTGTCAGTACTCCCCCAGATCTTGCTCCAGAACCTTTGTCTGTGCTGATCTTCATTTACAAACACGTCATTAAAATGAAGTGTAACAAGTGCTGCCGAAAACAGATATTCTGTGATAAAGTAATCCATATGAAAACACGTTGTCTGTTTTTCATGTCTCCCTTCGCACGCCCCCGGGCTGAACGCTCTATTCAGATTCAAACTGAAGCGCGGCTTGAATACGCCCACACAGAAGAAAAAGCAGCGAGACTGTTCAAGTTTTTTATTTTAATGTTTGCTTCGCGATGAGAGCAATAAGACATTATTCACCCCAAAAAGATGCTAACGCATTGTTTACCATGAAGTTGTGTGCGGAACAACCAATCAAAACTGACTATGTCAGTTGACCAAACAGAACACAGTATGCTACTGAAAGGTGGGGTTTAAGGAAACTGAATCTTTTGAACAGCTTCCCGTGAACCGTTTGGGGATCTCTGAGAATTGAGGTAATTTTAAAATGATATTTTGACAAAATGAAAATGTTTTTAACCTTGGATGGATTTAAACCTATTGTACAGGACTAATGTGACTATTACTAAATATGGGTAATTAACAATGCATAAATGTTTATGTAATATATTGATGTCATTTGTAGATGTCCTCAATTACAGCTTGTAGTTTTTCTTTCTCTAAAATCTCAAATTGTTTTACATTTTAGTTGTGGAAGACATCAATATAGAAGAACTGAGGAAACATGCAGGTGTGGAAATATAATTTTTTTATGTCTATAGATTATACAGTATATACATGTACATCTACATAGATTATAAGAGGATAAATAATTGCTGCTCATTTATTTTTTCCTCACAGATGAGATCACTATTGACCGTGAGCGTTCACATCCAGGTCTGATTGTTTCTAGAGACTGTAAAATGGTGATGTATCGTCCAGAATATAAACCCACTGGAGAGGGATTTCCATATGAATTATGTGCTTTTGGAGCCCAAAGGTTCACCTCTGGTCGTCACTATTGGGAAGTAGAGCTGTCACAAATAAATAGACCTACCAAAAACTTCTGGATAATTGGTGTGTTGAAACATGGAAACTTTACTAGAAGAGACAGATCTGCTTTAACTCCATCAGCTGGTTTCTGGTTCTTGTGTTCAGACGGTCCTCGTGGCTTTTACACCAACACTGATCCACCAGTTAAACTCTCTCTGACACCGAGACCTGAACGACTTGGAGTTCTGTTAGATTATGATCACGGTGAGCTGTCATTTTACAACGTCACAGAGAGAAAACATCTCCTGACCATCAGCAGCAGATTCTCTGGATCAGTTGTTCCTCTCTTCAATCCTGGTGTTGGTGATAAGAGTCCGATTACCATCCTGGATCTTCCAAAACCTGTAGAATCAGCTGTAGAATTAGTTGTAAAGTCCAGTGATAATCCAGAAACTGTAGAATCAGTTGCAGAGTCCAGACAGTCTTTAACAATAGCTCAGAAAGCCTGACTGACTAATGCAGTTTAAACAAATGGGTGAATGTACAATAAAATACCATGAACAATCTACAAAAATGTATTAGGATGTAGTAAGGTGCTGGGAACATCAAGCTCATGGGATTGTTTCTTATTAATCATGTGTACTTATAAAACATACAACTTGAACACAGTATCATCAATTCAACCAAAAGTCAATTTATGACAACTTCAGATGATGTCATCCAATCTTACAACGTCACAAGCACATTTGAATCCTCCTTGACCACTTCTACATACACACTATATTATGTGGGGAAGTTGTGGCCAAGTGGTTAGAGAGATTGACTCCTAACCCTAGGGTTGTGGGTTTGAGTCTCGGGCTGGCAATACCAAGACTGAGGTGTCCTTGAGCAAGACACTGAACCCCCAACTGCTCCCTGAGTGCCGCAGCATAAATGATGCCGAGTGTGTGTGTTCACTGCTCCGGGTGTGTGTACTTTGGGTTAAATGTAGAGCACTAATTCTGAGTATGGGCTACCATACTTGGCTGTATGTCACTTTCACCCTATAATAAATAAATGTGGACTTCAAATAAAGTTTTAAGATACACTTATTTGTAGCATCTGGACCAATCAGACACACCATTTTAAATTTGATTTAACAAATCACTTATTCATTAGATCAACAAATGAACACAGACCCCTCAGCCTACTAGGTGCCAGGATGTCTGCGAAAGACTCCAGACCACTGGTTAACATGGCAACTACAACCCCTCAGAAAGACATTTACTATCTGAAAGTATGTGGAGAGCATCTTCCTCCTAAGTTCTCTCTGAAACATACTGCTATAAACATTGACTCTTCTCTAATTAATTCATAGAAAAACCTTTCTTTGAATGAACACACATATACATTTCAGGTCATTCTGTATGTTGTTACTGTACTTGTATATTGTCTTTTTGTCTTGTATTCTGTTTTATGCATACTTGTGATAGAACTATGGATTCATGTAATTTTACCTATATGTAATCTTACCGTGTTTAGTATCTATGAATTCATCTTCTGATGATGTAAACGAGAGTGTATATAATATGTTGAATGGGTTGTTAAATTCCCCAGTATTTCCGGGAATTTCAGCCTTTCTCATTGGACAAGCTCTTCCTAAGAGGCATGAACTGTCTCAGACTTTAAAAAGGCTCATACCAGTTCTGACCCCTCTCTCTTGACCTCTCTTCGATCTGCTCCTCTTTCTTCTGTCAAGAGTATGTGAGCTAGACCTTTCTTGGACCTAAGTCTGTGCAGGCCTCACACCTTCCATTTCTCCATTCACCAAAAATCTTAGGATCTCAGCTGATGTCTCTCTTAGTCCTATTCACTTTCCACTGGGAAGAAACTCCCAATCACCATCGAGTCAGGTCCCCTTTGGAATTCATCCCTCTTCAAAACCAGAAGAGTGTGATCACGACTCCTACACCACAGAACCTCCAAACCATCAAGACATTGTCTCCAGACGCTTGTTCCAGGGCAACAAAATTCAATCATTTAACGAAACGGAACAGAGGTTTAGTATTAGCAATAGTCCCCATATAAATAGCGCTGATGGTTTTACTCGTGTGGTTAACTGGCTCTTTTCATAGATTCATTCTCTGGTTTTCCTGATGGTATCCTCCATCAAATCTAATAAGCCCTTTCCCCTGTATGAGTGATTGTATATTTGTTTGTTAGACTAGTTCGCATAAGTGTTTAGTTAATAAAAATCTTGTGCACAAATTACACAAGTTACTGATTCTGCCTTGCAAATCAATGTCCCTTAACTATTCCATGGAATTGTCCTTTCTTAAAGGTTCAGTTAAGATAAAATTGCACTAAGGTTTCATTGGACGAACAGATTAGTTGATGGCAATTTAATACTGCTACAGTTACTACTGGCAGTTCATATAAATAATTGTAATTAATTATAATTGTATTTACATCCATTTCCCTTTTGAGCTTAATTTACAACATATTCATTTTAAAACAGAATCTTGGTAAGAAAAATACAGTCTTACAGCAACACAAGACGCCAACAGAAAACTGTAGGAAGAAACATGAACTAACACTTTCAACTGTGATGAAGTTGGAGAGGACTCAAAAGCGAGAGTGACAATTACAGTTCTTTAATAGAATCAGAAAGTCTGACCACAGGTAATCCAAACTGAAGTTTCAATATTGAACATCAAATGAAGAAACCAGTAGACTGGTACAATAACGTGAACACAAATCTCCTCTGTTGTAGGGATGACCAGACGGCTGGTGAGGCAGCGGCTCTCATAGCTCACGGAGAGATGGATGGAACTGGATACGGACGGAGAGCACAGAGCTGGTAATTAGCTGCAGTCTTTAGCAGGTAAGGTTCTGTGGATGTACAATGATGAGCACAGAGTAATTCCAGCAGTGAAAGTTATTCCGCAGAACACACAGACAGGACTGGACAGGACTGAGAAAAAAACACTGGTCAATGAACATCTGAGAAATCAAACAATCTGACAACAAGACAGGGAAAGAGAGGGTAGAAGAAGCCAAGATAATGAGAGGAGATAAGGAACAGGTGGGGAGGAATGAGCCTAATGGAAAGAGAAAACAGCTGTCAGCTTCGCGCTCGCTCTTGTAATTCAAATGCAACTGCTGTCGTCTTGACCTCAGTTATTGACTGTATTTACTGAAAAATGACTCCAGAGGACTGTTAATAGCAATATTGATGAAGTGTTTGTCCTGTTGCCAGAACAACTGTTTTGTATACTGTTAAGGATTTAAGAATGAAAATGTAAGATTTTAAAACATTTTTTTGTCAAATAATATTTTATTTCCTCATCTTTACAATGTTTCTTTCTCTGTTGTTTTTTTTTTTTTTTTGCCTCAATGGGAGATGGAGAGGCTTAAAATCCTGGACTTTTGGGGCTTCACAAGATACCTGCACCATCGGCCGACTCTATGCCTGTGTCTCCAGACAAGTTGGCCTCCAGCCCAGCGCCACTGCACAAGATGACCAGTCTTCCAGAGTTAAGTCAGGTCCCCGATGACCTTCCAGAGTCAAGTCAGGTCCCAGTTGATCAGGTCCACATTGATTTTCCAGAGTCAAGTCAGGTCCCCGTTGATCAGGTCCTCGTTGATTTCCCAGAGTCAAGTCAGGTCCCCGTTGATCAGGTCCACATTGATTTCCCAGAGTCAAGTCAGGTCCCCGTTGATCAGGTCCACATTGATTTCCCAGAGTCAAGTCATGTCCCCGTTGATTTCCCAGAGTCTGGTCAAGTCAACATTAACACCCAGGATTCAAGTAAAACCACAGTTAAACTTCATTAGTCAAGTCATCGTTGATCTCCGTGAACAAGGTCAAGTCACAGTTGATCTTTATGAGTCCAGTCGAATGACTACCGTTCTTCCAGAACTTCATCACGTCTCTGTAGATCTTCCCGAGCTTTGTCATACCACAACAGATCATCTAGAGCCTTGTCACGTCTTGTCACGTCTTGTCACGTAGCTGAAACTTCCAGAGCCTCGTCACATCCTGTCTGTTGCACCCAGCAATGTTCTCTAAGCCTGTTGTGTTGATGTCAAGGAGACTGTCACTGCTGTGGAACCTCCAGAGGTGGCAGCAACTGCTGCAGAATCTTCGGAGGCATCAGTAGTATCCATCTATGAACTCACCGCCTGCCCCGTCATGGCCACAGAGGCCATCTACCATCTCATCACAGCCAAGGAGGCCACCATTAATCTGTTCATGATCTCTGTTTCAGTCCTACCTGAGCAGACTTGCTCTCCTGTGCCTTCGATTACACTGTGGTGGTCCTCTGCTCTGCCCTGGTGGGCTTCGGTCTCTTCTGCTCGACTGTGGTGGTCCTCTGCTCCGCCCTGGTGGGCTTTGGTCTCTTCTGCTCAACTGTGGTGGTCCTCTGCTTCGCCCTGGTGGGCTTCAGTCTCTTCTGCTCGACTGTGGTGGTCCTCTGCGCCGCCCTGGTGGGCTTATGTCCCGTCTGCTCGACTGTGGTGGTCCTCTGCTCTGCCCTGGTGGGCTTATGTCCCGTCTGCTCGACTGTGGTGGTCCTCTGCTCCGCCCTGGTGGGCTTATGTCCCGTCTGCTCGACTGTGGTGGTCCTCTGCTCCGCCCTGGTGGGCTTATGTCCCGTCTGCTCGACTGTGGTGGTCCTCTTCTCCGCCCTGGTGGGCTTATGTCCCATCTGCTCAACTGTGGTGGTCCTCTGCTCCGCCCTGGTGGGCTTATGTCCCATCTGCTCAACTGTGGTGGTCCTCTGCTCCGCCCTGGTGGGCTTCGGTCTCTTCTGCTCGACTGTGGTGGTCCTCTGCTCCGCCCTGGTGGGCTTATGTCCCGTCTGCTCGACTGTGGTGGTCCTCTTCTCCGCCCTGGTGGGCTTATGTCCCATCTGCTCAACTGTGGTGGTCCTCTGCTCCGCCCTGGTGGGCTTATGTCCCATCTGCTCAACTGTGGTGGTCCTCTGCTCCGCCCTGGTGGGCTTCGGTCTCTTCTGCTCGACTGTGGTGGTCCTCTGCTCCGCCCTGGTGGGCTTATGTCCCGTCTGCTCGACTGTGGTGGTCCTTTGATCCGCCCTGGTGGGCTTATGTCCCGTCTGCTCGACTGTGGTGGTCCTCTGCTCCGCCCTGGTGGGCTTATGTCCCGTCTGCTCGACTGTGGTGGTCCTCTTCTCCGCCCTGGTGGGCTTATGTCCCATCTGCTCAACTGTGGTGGTCCTCTGCTCCGCCCTGGTGGGCTTATGTCCCATCTGCTCAACTGTGGTGGTCCTCTGCTCCGCCCTGGTGGGCTTCGGTCTCTTCTGCTCGACTGTGGTGGTCCTCTGCTCCGCCCTGGTGGGCTTATGTCCCGTCTGCTCGACTGTGGTGGTCCTCTTCTCCGCCCTGGTGGGCTTATGTCCCATCTGCTCAACTGTGGTGGTCCTCTGCTCCGCCCTGGTGGGCTTATGTCCCATCTGCTCAACTGTGGTGGTCCTCTGCTCCGCCCTGGTGGGCTTCGGTCTCTTCTGCTCGACTGTGGTGGTCCTCTGCTCCGCCCTGGTGGGCTTATGTCCCGTCTGCTCGACTGTGGTGGTCCTTTGATCCGCCCTGGTGGGCTTATGTCCCGTCTGCTCGACTGTGGTGGTCCTCTGCTCTGCCCTGGTGGGCTTCGGTCTCTTCTGCTAGGCTGTGGTGGTCCTCTGATCCACCCTGGTGGACTTTTGTCCCGTCTGCTCGACTGTGGTGGTCCTCTGCTCCGCCCTGGTGAACTTTTGTCCCGTCTGCTCGACTGTGGTGGTCCTCTGCTCCGCCCTGGTGGACTTTTGTCCCGTCTGCTCGACTGTGGTGGTCCTCTGCTCCGCCCTGGTGGGCTTATGTCCCGTCTGCTCGACTGTGGTGGTCCTCTTCTCCGCCCTGGTGGGCTTATGTCCCATCTGCTCAACTGTGGTGGTCCTCTGCTCCGCCCTGGTGGGCTTATGTCCCATCTGCTCAACTGTGGTGGTCCTCTGCTCCGCCCTGGTGGGCTTCGGTCTCTTCTGCTCGACTGTGGTGGTCCTCTGCTCCGCCCTGGTGGGCTTATGTCCCGTCTGCTCGACTGTGGTGGTCCTCTTCTCCGCCCTGGTGGGCTTATGTCCCATCTGCTCAACTGTGGTGGTCCTCTGCTCCGCCCTGGTGGGCTTATGTCCCATCTGCTCAACTGTGGTGGTCCTCTGCTCCGCCCTGGTGGGCTTCGGTCTCTTCTGCTCGACTGTGGTGGTCCTCTGATCCGCCCTGGTGGACTTTTGTCCCGTCTGCTCGACTGTGGTGGTCCTCTGCTCCGCCCTGGTGAACTTTTGTCCCGTCTGCTCGACTGTGGTGGTCCTCTGCTCCGCCCTGGTGGACTTTTGTCCCGTCTGCTCGACTGTGGTGGTCCTCTGCTCCGCCCTGGTGGGCTTATGTCCCATCTGCTCGACTGTGGTGGTGGTCCTTTGCTCCACCCGGGGGGCTCCAGTTCTGCCTGCACCATCCCGGTGAACACTGGGTTTGGATCTACCTGTTTGTGTGTGTTCCGTGACAAGTGTATCAAGCAGCATTCTAGAATAATCAAACATCTCCACTAAATTCACCTCATTTCTACTCCGTTTGTGAGGTGGAATATGCAAAAAAAAAAGCAAGTTCATTAAATTTAACAAATTCTACCGAATGAGTAAAATACTGAGTCTGCTGGTCTCGAATGGTCCAGATGTAAGTTGCTGCTGTGATAGCAACTTTACGGAGGCAGTCTGTGTTTCTGGAGTTCAATTCCAGTCAGTCCTATTTGTTTCCCATTTATCCTATGTCTTGATTCTAGCCTGGTGTTATGGCCCATGACCATTTTAAGACCCGTTAATTCAGACAATTAAATAAATGACACAGGCAGAACATATTAAAATAATCATAACAGTTGATGTGAATTTCAAGATGTCTCTATTTAAGTAATCCACGAAGTTAAACTCAAACATTCAGAAAATAATGCGCAACAATTCTCAAAGAAAATTAATGAACATTCATATGGATAATAACAAAAAAAACTGAACTAATAAATAAATACACTACCTGCTACTAAAAAGTAAGAAATTATATCACATTTGAAAGCACACATTTACAAGTTAAACCTAAGCAGTAAGAGAAACAAACAAAACAGCCTCAAAGGATCAATGAGAGAGAAGCTTTGGAGAAAAATGGGAAGCAGAGCAACAGAGAGAGAGAGAGAGAGAGAGAGCCATTGCCATCTCTGAGCCTTTTATCCAGAATCACTGATGACCTCTCATGATTCTCACATAAGAATTCCCCCACAACGCCACCTACAGAGTCTTTCAATAAATGTCATACAGGTATAACACCTTGACCCTTAAGTGAATACATTTCAGAAATGCCCATGACCTTACCCTTTTATTTTTTATTGTTTCTTTTTATTTATCTTTCTGTTAAAAAAAGAGAGGGTAAAGAATCAATTTATTCCTATTCAACATGTGACAAAGCGTCAGCAATGACAGTATCTTTACCACAAATATGTGGAATATCTAGTTCAAACGTCTTTATAAACAAAATCCAAAGCATTAAACATTGGTTATTGTTTTTCATTCGGGTCAGGAAGATTAAGGGGTTGTGATCAGTGTAGATAATTAACGAATAAGAAATAGAACCAACATAAACGTCAACATTTTGAAGAGCAAGGACAAGCTAGTGCCTCTGTAACAATTGTTGTCCCCGATGTGGCCTTAACGCATCCCACACAACCGTTACAAATTCTGAATGGACGACGCACACAACACTTTGGTTGTCTATTCTTTCTTTTATTCTCCGCAGCAATGATGTTTGTGTCTGAGAAATTCCTCAAAATGTCTTATTAGACAGGGTGATAACACTGCAGACATAAACCACTGAAATAAGAAAAACATAAAATGAGGATAACTGTGTGTATTCCTTTAAGCTATCTGATGTTGCATCAGCAGTAGCATGTTAATTTCACTGCATGAGAATGAGAAGTACTCAACAAAGTATCCAAGGGACATATAAACCCATCCAACTCACTGGACATTTTTTTATAAAATCACTACAAACGTTTACATCTGAAAAACTCTTATTAAACACACTTTTATCACTTTTTAAAACACGGTAAACAGGAGAGGAGAGAAACACACTTACCCGCAGCAGTGTGAACCATTTTCTGCTGAACTATGGTAAGCATGCAAGGACAAAATAAAGTATGTCTGCAATGCAATAACCACTAGGAGGCACCAAAATACCTTTAGATTTAAATTTAGCCTCTAATTTCATGGAATTCAACATCCATTAATATCATTATAATGAATGTTCTTTTTAACTCCGTTACAGCTCCTTCTCACTGGTGAAGTAACGTCGCTGATGGTTATTACATTTTCATGAAAAATAGCATACCGGATGCTAATAAGAATGTCTGCAATGCATTAACCACTAGGGGGCATACATTTTCATAAAAAATAAAAAAAATATGGGATGCTCAATACCAGAAGTACAGCTCCCGCACCACTTGCATCAACAGCAAGCAAGAACGGAGAGGAAAAATCAGGAGCAACAAGAATAGGAGAATTGATCAGAAGCGCTTTGATCTTTTTTTAAAAAAAAACTTACTAGACACGATCCTGACGAACCTGTCTGACTTTTTTAACTGACAACCAGGATGAACTCCAAGGGCTAAAACTTGGCTCAATTATGTTATTTTCAAGCATAAAGATTATTACGTATTTTTGCAACTGAGCTTGCTTCTCAGGATTCACCCTATATGTGTCCCAGCACATATATATATATTTTTTTTCACACATCCCATATTTTTTTATATCGGCCTCTACTAAATGGTTGAGATGTCACTTAAAGGTGAAAATACTGGAATTCATACACATACTATAAAGATCAGAAAATAGGAACTATAATACTAATTAATAAAAAAATTAATATAAATAAATAAAATAGTTTTGTGTATTGAATCTTCTTTATTTATTGAAGTATGCTATAAAATATTTCAGGTTTTCATTTTAATACAGGAAATGTGTTCTTGTTTTTAACAATAAACAAAAATAACAGAAATAACTAAAAAGTAACAAAACCAAAAGGCATTACTTTCTTTCAGCATTCAAAAAATAAACATAGCAAAAGATAGTAATATAATGGCATTTTAAGCTTTTATGATAAAGAAACACATTGTCAAGTGTGGTAGTGCAACAGGATTTTCTTTCCATTTGTAGCTACATGAACATTTCTTTGTAAACCAGAAATGCTGTGTATTGTATGTCTTGAGCCAGGGGTATCCTCCGGCTCCTTCAAGGAAACTGTTTTTAGACAGTGTTTTTGTCTTTTCTTCTCTTCTAACATCGAAGCTTAGTAGAGGATGTGCTTGTTGAGGGAGCATCATCTTCATCCAGGAACTCAGAAGAACTGTCTCCAGCTACCTCTTCTCAGATGGGGTGATAATCCAGATCCTTCTGTCAGGGTTCTCAAATCTCTCCATGAAGTACCCCCAGCACTAATCGTTTTGTATGTCTCCCTATATCTGACACACATCCACTTCAGGTCATGCAGTCTCCACTAATGAGCTGATGAGTTGAATCAGGTGTGATAGATGAGGGAGGCGTACTAAATGTGTAGGGCTGGGGTACTCCAGGACAAATTTGAGAACTTTATTGGGTCATCAAGATAACTGAGATCAGCATCAGAGCCCTTGGGTTTTCTGGTACATGGGCCTGGAGTACTTGTACCATAGAAACTGTTGAGATCAATCTAGTAATTGTAAATAATAATAAAAAATAATAATAAATAACAATCTCTTAAATTTTAGTAATGTTAGTATGTCAGCAATTTTCATTTAATAAGTAATAACCTCTGATAATTATAATTTTCCACACATTCATTCTTTGAATTCATTATATTTAATGTGGCAAAAAAAAAGAAAAAAAAGGAATAATCAAAAGTTTATATTTCTCAGCAAATTGTACATTCTGACTCCAGAAATGGATGATCTGAAATCATTAGCACAGCTTTTCTATATTTACCATTAAGTGACAAATCAACTGCATGGTTGAGCAGGTTTTTGAAAAATTATTAAAATCATACTAAAGTTTTTTTCATGGCACCAAATAACATAAAGTTAGGGCTCTTACAGTGTAATAGGTTAAAAAATGTTGGTTACCTTGCAAAATTTCACCATAAGGGCTGACATGGAAGGGGTGATTTCTTTGTCTCTGACATCCATGTTAGAAGAAGGACTGTGACAAGCGCTGTTGATTGACACTCTGACATCTAGTGATATTGTTTTGGCATAACATACATCAACCAGATGGTAGAGATGGCTCAATCAGCTTGAGTCAAATTAGGTACTCCTCATAATAAAATATAGTGTCTCAACATGTGCTCAACCATTTGGTCGAGCAGGCAGTTAAAGGGTAAATGAGTCCGGGAGATGGGGAAATGGGAAGAAACAGGGAGAAACACCGCATCCGGACTCGTGGCAATATGCGTGCTGTTTTATAAGCAATGAATCGTCAGCATCAATATCATGTTCTATCAGAGAAGTACGAGAAAGAACATCAGAAAACAAATTACCATATGTCTGAATTACATTGATCATGTCAGCACGTTTGGTAACAGTCAAATAAAAAAAGATTTTGAATTATCTCAGAATTTTCTTATCTTCCTGCCACCAAATCTGTAGAGGGAAAATCAACATCCTCCTCTTCAAATGTAGTAAAGACAGCAGCACTCTCAGAAACAACAGAGGACAATGGACAGGTCAAAGGTTCAGCACTGGACAGCGCCCCATCAGCAGGTTAATCAGTACTGGACAGCACCTGCTCTTTAATCACAAGAGAATCTGCAGGTGAGACAATTAACACAGCAGACTTCAGTCCAGACAAATCTGGCTGTCTCTCAAAGTACAGCTTAAGCATGTTAAGATGACACAGACAAGGTTTTTTATTTTCTCTCTCTCTATCTGATGTCATTACCACATAACAGTCGAGAAGTCGTGGCATAATGGTGAGAGAGTTTGCCTACAACTGCTCCCCGGGCGCCTCAGTATAAATGATGCCCTCTGTTCAAGGTGTGTGTATTTTCAATAAAAGCTTGTATATGGATCTCATCTTGTCTTCCCTGTTTCACTTGGCACAAATAATGTAAAACTACAGCTGGATTGGGTCCATAACACAACATGCTGATACACGGTACCAAAATTTCAGTATTCGGTACCGATACCAGTTTAAATCCATGGTTCTCGGTACCAATTTCAGTACCAAAGCAAAACACAAAAATATGCTAATAAAAAATAAAAAATAAAACTTTTTATCACTAAAAATAAAACCAATGCAATTCTTTATACTTATTTACATTTGTGTTTAAAGTTTTTCTACAAGTTATATAATTATGAAAAACAGTAAACAAGTTTCACCCAAATTTATTTTATCTTTTAATTTATGAAATTTAAACACATTTTATTTTTTTGGTAAATAAAGGGGATTTGCTATTAAAATTAAAACATGGAAGAAATATTGTGTGATTAATTTTTAATTAACAGTAGTAGCAGTATCACATACATTTTACTAAATAATAGTAATATTTCTAGCACAATGCCTTTATGTAAAAATTAACTTTTAATGAATGCATATTTATCATTTTAACTGAACTTAAGACTGGTGGTGATGCTTAAGATATTTTTGGTCATTGAGGGTTTCTCTAAAAAAAAAATTGTAGTAGATCATATTAATTAGTATTAAAAGATAATACTACTACTAATTCTACTACCATACTAACAATATACAATGCATTATGGATTGATGAGCTGCTGGGTTCATGAATATTAATCACGTTGTAGATTTGCTGAAATCAAAACAGGGACGGTAATAGATGAGTGCCAGCTCGCTCGCTCTCTCTGTGCATGTGTGAGAAACAGCGCTATCAGTAAAGCGACGGTGAGTCCAGCGCCTTCACACAGAGTTTACTGAGCGTCAAATACATTACAGGCGCTGTGCGTCCATTGAGATGAACTGAAAAGTTCAGATCGCTTGATGGAGAAAGAACTCTGAAGCTCTCAGTGTTCAGCGAGTGAAAACATATCTGCGCCAATCTTATAATAGCCTCGAACACACACACACACTGGCGAGTAAAATCTAAGAATTTATTAGCCAATGGCTAACAACAGACCAGAGTAAAATTTATTCACATATGCAAATGATTTACTCGCTATGTAGAGGCTGTTTTGAGGGGTTGCCGCGATTACCTTTAAATTGACACTGGTTTTACTTGTGAAGTGACGCAGAACAGTTCTGGTGATGTTGTTTATGTATTAATGTCCTCATTGAGACGGCAGATGCTGAATCTATAGAGTCATGCGCTTCAGTCTATGTAGTAAACAAACCCGCGCATCTCTGCCATTCATTCATTCACAGAGAGATGCGCAGAACACGGATTCATATTTCAACTAACTTTTGCGGCTTAACATTTACAGATGCTGGTCCATATGGAGATTTGATTTTATTAATTTATGCAAAATTTAACAAATTCGGTGACTGTCCATATCAAAATGTAAGTTTCGTTTTCATGACTGGATTTTGAGATTCCGTCCGCGTTTACTGCTTCGCGGAAATCATAGCGCTGTGTGCTTCAAGAACCGGGTTTGAACGAGTCCTCGGTACCACCGGTACTTAAAGAAACCTACCGTCACATTTTCATTTTTTTAGTAGCTACCGACTTGTTACCGAAGTACCGGGTCTTTTGACAACACTATTACAATCTTTTGCTGTAGAATTAAACATGTTGGTCTTAACTGGAAAACAAGGAAAAGTTCCCCAAATATGAAAATTCTGTCATTAATAACTTACCCTCATGTCATTCCAAACCCGTGAAGCCTTCGTTCATCTTCAGATATTTGTGATGAAATCCCAGAGCTTTCTGACCCTGTATAGACAGCAAGGGAACTATCATGTTCAAGGCAAAGAAAGGCAGTAAATAACCCATGTGATTTCAGTAGTTCTACCGTAATGTTATGAAGCTACGAGAATACTTTTGTGCACAAAGAAAATAAAAATAACAACTTTGTTCAACAGTTTCTTCTCTTCCATGTCAGTCTACACTGCGTGTGATGCTGGGGACAAGAGAAGAGAGCTGAGCTGAGCTGGATCATGATATCACTGAAACGATGAACTGCCATTAAAAGGAACATTTACTGTTTCCTATTGTCCTGTTTTTTTGAATTGTTAACACACTATTTTCCAGCTTTTAAAGCTGCTTTGACACAATCTGTGTTGTATGACGTGCTATTAAAATGAAGCTGACTTAACTTGATTTGTGAGATACCTGTCGAAAGATGCTGTTCATCTGGTTGGTCTACACCTTGCTCAATGCCTTGGTTTCCTGCTTTTCCTCGTTTGGGTCACAAGGACTGGTTGACTGTGATTTGTTTCAAGATCTCTCTCTCTCTCTCTCTCTCTCTCTCTCTCTCTAAACAAGAAATGAACTGAAAAATTTCATGATGCTTGTAACTTGTCATGATTGTGGTAGTGTAGTGTTGGGAATATCAACATAAATGTAACATGGCATTTAGTTAATTATATAACTTTGAAAAAATCCGACTACAATCAAACAAGGAAAATGTACAAATTCCCTAGACGCGTCACGTGCATTATCATACGCATATCACACTGAATCATCTGATCACCTCGCGCGCTCGTCACAGAGATCACACACTGCATGCATCGCAGTTTTCATTAAACAGAATCACATCTAACAGATTCACACCGGACTTCTGTTTTATTTTTGGAAAGTGAAAGCAAAGACGAAGGAAAATCTCGAGCACCTTTGGATTCTGAAAGATTTCCGTGTGTTTTAGCATTAATATTTGACGCTTTTATTGTGCTGAACGTAAAGGCTCAGATTCACTTAAATCAGATTGCTGTGATTAAACAGACGAGTCTCCAGTGAGTTTTTTATTTTATTTAATTATTTTTCCTTGAACAAAACAGCCCGATCGATGATTTCTATCATGTGATTTATTCCCTCAGAGTTTGTTTTATTGGAGTCTGTATTTTCACAGGAATGTTGTGGATTATTATCGTTTTACTGAATCTCCTCATAGAGACTTCAGGTAAGAACAACACAAACACACTCGAATCTTTACAAGTTTTATGGTGAATTATTCCATTCCTTATGTGTGCTTAGTGTAATGGGACAATAAACTTCACTATCCCTTACGAAAATAACCATAGTTTATTATAGTAAACGTGTAGGTAATATATATATATATAACTATGGTTTCTGGGTCCCCTGAACTTGGGCATTAGTTTTGGCCAAACATTTAGTTGCAGGTGCCCTCTCCCTTGTCAGGCCATTAGAACTGTCTTAACATTATAATTTTATTTTACTATCAGTTTTAAGTAAGTCTCAATGACCAGTTTTTCAGTGACATTTAAAGCCAGAATGGCAGCCTGCCTCATTGATCATAATGAATATCAACAAAAAAGATATTCTGCAGATTCAGCATCACTGACTATTGAAGTTAGTGACATTTCACAGATGAAAAGTGTGCTTTTTATATAGTTAATTGTGTAGCAATGTATAAAGCACAATATGCACTTTCAGTCCAAGCAGCTTTCTTTTCAGCGAATCATCTGGGTTAAATGTAATGTCTGCTCAAAACTGCCATTTTTGTCCCCTTTTTCTTGACAAGAAATGCATTTATTAAGAAGTAGAACTGGCGTATTTCTTTGCATCCACATCAGACGGGAGACTTTTAAGATGTGCACTTCAGCTTCTCCTCAGTGCCATGCGCAGGTCCAATGAGACTCAAAAAAACTACAGCAGCCAAATGAGCTTCAGAAGAATGACAGTGAACTGCAGTATGATGAGATGTTGTTAGGCTGTATGTCAGTAAAACTGTCCTGTGAACCATCTCACTGTTCTCACAACACACACTCTTCAACTTTAAATGAAAATTATGTCATTAATAACTCACCCTCATGTCGTTCCAAACCCGTAAGACCTCCGTTTATCTTTGGAACACAGTTTAAGATATTTTAGATTTAGTCCGAGAGCTCTCAGTTCCTCCATTGAAGCTGTGTGTACGGTCTACTGTCCATGTCCAGAAAGGTAAGAAAAATATAATCAAAGTAGTCCATGTGACATCAGAGGATCAGTTAGAATATTCTGAAGCATCGAAAATACAGTTTGGTCCAAAAATAGCAAAAACGTCGACTTTATTCAGCATTGTCTTCTCTTCAGTGTCTGTTGTGAGCATTGCTTTAAGTGGCCCAAAAGAGGTGCCGGCAGTCTATTATAGCAAAAAAAAATATTTTTTTGTTTTTGATGACTCCCCTCATCCCCTGAGGTAACAACAACTATATTGAAGGGGTTTTATATACCGCAGTCAAGCCTAACCTGATTTTACCAAGTGAGACATGTTCCTGGGACAACATCGTTGTTGACCCTGGAACAACATTGTGATTAACCAATCAGATTTGAAGAACCAGTTTATAGATTTTGTGAAGTTTATGCTTAAAATCAGTGTTTGGTGCTTGTACATCAGTGTCATTCATCTATAATTTCCTCTGATTTTAGGGATTACTCAGGTAGATTTAGGTGTAGGGATATGGTTAAGAATATATTTTTGGAGTAAAATGTTGTTCCAGGGTCAACAAAATATGTTGACCTAGGAACACATCGAACTTGGCAAAATCAGGACATGCCGCAGTCAACAGGCGACCTTAATAATAAATCATTTTATTAGTTTGTGGATTTGCTTGAGCTAGAAAGAACTACTGAACATAAATAAAATGTGCAAAAGGAATAACTCCCGAACTGACTCAAATGATTCGCGAACTCTCGAATTGATTCAAATGATCCGCGAAGCCGCTCCGAACTCCCGATCTGACTCAAATGATTCGCGATCCCCAAATTGACTCAAATGATTCGCGATCCCCAAATTGACTCAAATGATTCGCGAACCCGCTATGAACTCCCGAACTGACTCAAATTATTCGCGAACCCGCTACGAACTCCCGACCTGACTCAAATGATTTGCGAACCAGTTATGATTCCTCTAACTGATTCAAATGATTCGCGAACCTGCTACGAACTCCCGAACTGACTCAAATGATTCGCGATCCCGCTTCGAACTCCCAAACTGGTTCAAATGATTCACGCTCCATAACCTGGAAGAAGCTCTGAAAAGCGGCAGTGCAGGCAAAGTATTAAAACCTCTATTAAAACAGATGTCCAAATGAACTTGCCTGTACGCTAAAATCACGTTCTGGGCGCAAGGAGAGGTGGCGGTATGCTCAAGAGCTATATTTGGAAGTGGCGGTACTGAGTACTGGTGCGTACCGGCCCACTTAAAGCACTGGTTGTGAGAGAGAGTTCAAAACAAAGCAGTTTTTGATATCCGGTTCGTGAACGCATCTTAACTCTTTCACAACAGACATGGAAGAGAAGACAATGCTCAATAAAAAAAGTAGTTTTTGCTATTTTTGGACCAAAATGTATTTTCGATGCTTCAAAATATTCTAACTGATCCTCTGATGTCACATGGACTACTTTGATGATGTTTTTCTTACCTTTCTGGACTTGGTCAGTAAACCGTACACACAGCTTCAATGGAGGGACTGAGAGCTCTCAGACTAAATCTAAAATATCTTAAATATCTTAGGGTGAGTCATTAATGACATCATTTTCATTTTTGGGCGAACTAATGCTTTAAGTGTATCTGTGGTGCCACACTCTGATCACGACATTATAAATAAGCACACAAGAAACTGTCAGTCCTTTTTTCAGTTATGTCATGAAATGAACAAAAAGTTGATTAAAGCTGCAAATTGTAACCATTTTAATCCATAAAATAATTCATTTTACAGTCTGGAATTTATGTGCTGTTGATTTCCAGCCTTTTCACATTCTTATAACTATCTGCATGTCTTATCCATGAGTATACAATGTTGTAGAACAAGCTTTTGGGGGTTTTGAGAACCAAAACAAAACTGACTCAGCAATAAAGCTTTAGTGAGCTCCATTATTTAAATAACTAGAGGTGATGATTAATACAAAAATTGTCATATTCACTCAATTTTACTTGATATGATAAAACACAAATATCTAAATTACAATTAAGTAGATATCAATTGTATTAAGTTGTGTTTTAGGCAGTAAAATAGTCAAGTACTTTTAATAAAAAAATCTATTTCTGTGCCACCCCAGACTGGTTGCTGCAGACTGGAGCCGGACATATATTTGTAATGAGTCTGGACGTGGTGTTTCTTCCTCTCACTATCAGAGGTCGCCATTTCCCTTCCTCCCGAACTACTTTACCTTAACTCCACACACCTGTTCACCTACTCACATGCACACAGCTGTTGCCCATCCTGATGGCTATTTATACTCTTTCCCCACAACTCTCTGGGCTGGATTATAAATTGGTTATATGTGTACTGATGCAAGCACTAGGCTGCTGTAGTTGTGTCATATCCCGGTTTCTGTTTTGTGCCTGTGGTCAGATTCTGTGTTTTTTTATGTTTTTGTTTCTACTTTGTTTGCCCCTAAGTTAATAAAGAGTTCTAGTGGCGAGTGGGGTGGGGCCGAGAGCCGTGGGAATGGGGCGAGGCTGGTAGAGTGATAGGAAATGACCCACCGGTCTCGAGTCCCGCCCTACTCGCCACAGTTTTTCTTCAGTGCTCTCATTACCGGCCGGTGAAAATATTGAGATGATATTTAGATTATTGTTGAAATATAAGTGTATTATTAAAATAATCGTAATCCAGTCAGGCAAGAGGTCAATATCCCCAAAAGCAGTCCAAAACAAGAAACATGACAAACACTAGGGAACACGAAAAGCAGGGTTACATAAACCAAGGACTCCATGAAACTGATAGAAACAAACGGTATATATGGACAGATGAAAACAATGAAAGTGGGAACAGCTGAGTTTTATTAACAGGTGTGCAATTAACAGTGATGAATCGGACAAAGGCTTGTGGGAAATGTAGTACCTGCAGTGGGGTAACTATATGGGGAAGCGAGACCACTAGTGGACACCCCGGGATACACAGAACAGACACTGTGACATTACCCCCTCTCTAAGAACACAAAAACACAAAAACAAACCAAAGAACAAAGAGACCAGGAGGGAGGTGGAATGGTGGAGGAGCAGGGGAAGGGGACGGAGGGTCAGGTCCATAGAGGGGAACAGAGACTGAAATCTAAGTGTAACCTTTGATGACTAGCTGACCTTCAGAGACCACATTACAAAGACTGCTTGATCTTGCTGGTTTACATTGCACAACACCAGAAAGATTAGGCCCTTTCTAATGGAGCATGCTGCACAGTTTTTTTTTTTCCAGGCCCTTGTCATTTCTAGGCTGGACTGCGGCAATGCACTTCTGACTGGACTTCCATTAAGCAAAATCAAACCTCTAGGAATGATTCAGAATGCAGCAGCACGACTGGTCTTCAATGAAACCAAAAGAGCCCATGTTACACCTCTCTTCTCCTTGCACTGGCTACCGGTTGTGGCTCGCATCAAGTTCAAGACATTGCTGTTTGCATATAGAACAGCCACAGACTCAGCTTATGTATAAAAGAGGATGTAGCAGAGCAAGAGGTGCTTCAGTTTGAGTAACCACACCTCTTAAATAATCCTGGCTTGAGAAACATTTTGTTTGCTGCTCAGCTGTGAGTTTGTAGTTGTATTTTGTGTATGCTTTGTTGAAGAATTTGTAAACATGTTAATGAATTTTTTTTCTTTTGTAGATTTTTGTATTACATGGAACTTATATTGACTTGATTGCTTTTGTGTGATTTATTTAATGCTTTGTTTGTTTGGTGTTTAAGATGTTTATGAAAAAATTATTATATGCTGTAAAAAGATTTTTCTTTCTTGTCCTTTGTTGATTCATGTACACCCTTAACACAGTATCCAGTAGGATAGAGTGCAAGATTGATTCCCCCCTCATTGTTCTGTAGCAGGCCTGGTTTTAAATAGCTGGGACAGTTACACTCTACTTCCACTCACTACCACAAATCTATGCCCCCTCCAGAAGTCTGAGATCTGCTAGTGACATCCTTGTTCACCATTCCTAGCTGGTGGAATGATCTTCCCACCCCTATCCGAAATGCTGAATCCCTGGCAATTTTCAAGTAACAGCTGAAAACTCATCTCTTTTGATACTTGGCTTCATGACGAACATCACAAGATGAGAGATCTTCGTTTTGTACAGCTTGTGTGTCTGTGCTGCTGTGCACTCAATGTATATGTTTAAAGGGGTGCAATATCAGGCCCGAAACTGATACAGTATTGGTAGATTGTGTGTATTACAATTTAAATGACTGGATTCCTTCTGCAAACATTTGCAGAGTGGAACATGTGATCACACTTGAAATATCATAGCTAATGCACTGTTTATTTAATTGAGTGTGTCTCTCTCTGTCTGTCTCTCTCTCTCTCTCTCTCTCTGTCTCTCTCTCTCTCTCTCTCAGTGTCGTTGACTGTGGTGGTTCCTCCTGATCCTATAGAGGCTCATGTGGGATCCACAGTGATTCTTCCCTGCTGGATCTCTCCTCCTGAGAACGCTGGAGCTCTGGAGATCCGCTGGTACCGTCAGGATCAGTTCAGCAATCCTGTTCTCCTCTATAATCATGGGAAGATCCAGGATATCCAGGAGGAATCATACAGGAACCGAAGTTCTCTGGCTCTGCGGTCAGATCAGTCTGGTGGACTGAAGGATGGAGATGTCTCTCTACGGCTGGAGAAACTCACTTTTCAGGATGAAGGTCCATTTCACTGTTATGTGAGCGGAGAACATTCATATGGGAGTGAAGAGGTGGTTCTCAAAATCATGGGTGAGTAGCCATTTTCAAAAGATTTACATCTTATTAATAGTTCAGGTAAATAGTTAACTGACTGCCCACATTAGACATTCTGTTCGCTATAATTAACTGTGCAATTGCATGTCAACCTATTCTACTAACCCTAACAGTCTACTAATACTACTATTAGTGTACTTATTACTATTAGTCTACTAATGAGAGTTACTTGACATATAGTTGCAAAGTTACTTACAGTCAGTAGAACGTCTAAAGTGGAAATCAAGTGTAACCGATATATTGGTAAAAAACATTTGCTGTTATACTTTAAATACTAATTTCTTGACCTGTAACCCTACTTATTAAGTCATCACTGTCAGAATAAAACTTTAAACACTTCTCAGCCAGACATAAAAAACATGACAAACAATGCCATATATCGCCCAATATATTAGTTGATCACAACATTTAAGTCATTTTTTTTGTTCCTCAATAATACCCATATTTATAAATTATAATCAGAAAGAGCTTTATTGTATGTATCAAATAGTATGTTTGCACATAAAATTCATTTGTTTTGGTCACATAGGTTTCCAGTACACGGAGACAACTACAACACAGAGATAATAAAAAGATAAAGATACTGTATATGATAAACGAAATCTGAATTTTTTTTAATCTACAGGTGTGTTGTAGATGGAATAGAATAGAGCAATATGTAGGGATAGACTAAGATTGGTGGTCTCAAGTAAATATTACCAGTATTGCACAATGGGGAGAGCATTTAACTGTTCATGAGGTTGAATGCCTGGGGGAAGAAACTTTTATTGTGCCTGCCAGTTCTGCTTCTTGAACCAAAAGTTTAAGAAGCAGACAGCTTGGATGTGAGGGATCCAGAGTTATTTTCTGAGCCCTGTATAAAGTGAAGTGACGTGACGTGACATACAGCCAAGTATGGTGACCCATACTCAGAATTCATGCTCTGCATTTAACCCATCCAAAGTGCACACAGATGGCAGTGAACAGACACCCAGAGCAGTGGGCATCATTTATTGTGCAGCTGGGGGTTCAGTACCTTGCTCAAGAGAACCTCAATCGTTGCATTACTGGCCGAGAATCAAACCCACAACCTTAAGGTTAGGAGTCAAACTCTCTAAACACTAAGCCACAACTTCCCATAATCTCATATTACATACATACAGTTCTTTAAGAGTTGGCAGGAGAGCACCAATCCTCCTCTTAGCAGTCCACAGCATCCTCTGTAGTCCTCTGATATCTGATTTTGTAGCTGAACCAAACCAGACAGTTATTGATGTGCACAGTAGACACTCAGTGATGGCTGAGAACTATGTGAGCAACTCCTGTGGCAGGTTGAATTTACTCAACTGGCAAAGGAAGTGCAACCTCTGCTGGGCCTTTTTCACAATGGAGTCAATGTGATTGTCCCACTTCAGGTCCTGAGAGATAGTGGTGCCCAGGAACCTGAATGACTCCACTGCAGCCACAGTGCTGTTCATGATGGTGAGTGGGGAAAGTGCAGGGGGGGTTCTCCTAAAAGCTCCAGGATGTTAAGACTGCACCAGACAGCCAGCTGCTCAACCTCTTGTCTGTAAGCAGACTCATCACCGTCCTGGATGAGGCTGATTACTGTAGTGTCGTCTGCAAACTTTAGGAGCTTGACAGAGAGGTCTTTAGAGGTGCAGTCGTTAGTGTACAGGGAGAAAAGCAGAGGGGAGAGGACACATCCCTGAGGGGCACCAGAGTTGGTGGAGCAGCTGTTTGATGTGAATTTCCCTGGTCTCACTAACTGTTGCCTATCTGTCAGAAAGCTGGTGTTCCACTGACAGATAGAGCTAGGGACAGAGAGCTGGGTCAGTTTTGTCTGGAGGAGTGTTGGGATGGTGGTGTTAAAGGTCAAACTGAAGTCCACAAACAGGATCCTCACATAAATACCTGATTTGTACAGATTTTGCAGGATAAAGTTTAGTCTCATGTTGAAACGGCAGTAAGGGTACAGTAAGGGTACAGTAATTTCCTTTAAATAAGTCCACACCAAGTCTCTCAAACAACTTCATGACCACAGATGTTAGGGCAACAGGTCTGTAGTCATTAAGTCCAGTGAAAAACACTGCTGAAGAATATCAGAAACCACTTAGCAGCCAAAAAATACAAGCGCTGATATTAACTTTCTAAATAACACCTATGCTCACACTAATGAAGGTGTCAATCTTGCAGTTAAAGATTTAAATTACATATTTCGAAAATCAGCAAAACAATCCAAACTGAAAACAAAAAATGGAATTATCAAATACTCAAAAATGACAAAAAAATGCTTTGATCAGGACTGCCGAACTATTCGCAAAAACCTGAGAACACTGTCAAATCAGAAACACAGAGAACCAAATAATGCATAGATCAATCTTCCTTACTGTGAAACACTAAAACAATACAAACATACACTCAGAACCAAAAGAACACAATACACCCAAAAACAACTCACGACAATTGAGAAGTCAGTGAACACAAACCAATTTTGGAATAATTGGAACAATCTGAAAAAAAAAAAAAAAACAATCATGAAGAATTGGCAATCTAAAATGGAGAAATATGGGAAAGTAATTTCCAAACATTGTTCAGTGAAGTACAAACAGACACAAACTGTTAAAGGGACAATAAGTAACTTTTTAGGTATTTTATTATCTAAAATCAATATTTTTATTCATAAATATGCCCTCAATGGTGTACAAATACCTATGCCAATGTTTAAACTAATCCTTGTAAATGAAGAATTTATTATCTTTATATACATGGGACGGGTAGGTCGACGGAGGCTTCCATGTAGTTCCGCCATCTTGCAAAACTATAATAGCAGAGAGGGACAAAAAGTACTAAGCCAACGCGTTTCCAAAGCGCGTTTTCGGTCAGAGCCAGAAACGCAGGTGCAGAGCAGTGAGAGGCGCTTGAAACTGCACCGGCAAGTTTAAAAGTCTGGATTGCATTCTTATTATGGACCATACATATGCTGCGCCACAGGAGAAGAAAACATAGTCGCCAAAACAGTCAAAAATAGAACGTAAAAGGAAACGTGACCGTAGATTACAGAAAACAAGAGTTAATGTCGGGGAAGCTTTTTCTAGGTGGAAAGAGCTAATGCTGGATAAAGATTTCAAAAGAGACGCTGAAGTGGCCAGTTTTCTTCTCGACAGGTAAGTCAGTGTTACAGTCTATATTATAATATTTTTTTTATATCTAACAATGCATATAATTCAGAAAATATAACGAATAAATTAGACATAACTACTAATTACAATATTTCATGTTTTCCACAGTCAGTAATTCATACTGTAACATTCGTTTGTTAGTTGTCATGTTGCAGTTTGTTTGAAATAACACACCTGTTCACCTGAAGGAAAACTCGACAAAGTGCTATTAGAAGACATCCTGTCAAAGCTTTTTGGTACATATCGCCTACCGTAGATGCAACGCGCATTTGAAAAAGCAAGGCGCTGGAGAGCAAAATTAGTTTGAATGCAAAATACAATTTCACCACTAGATGGGAGTAATTCCTACTTACTGTCCCTTTAACAAAACCAAACAATCAACCAGTTGGGAAAACTAGAATTTGCAATCAAAGATAACCAAAACCCATTAGATTTCCCAACAACTGATAAACGGTAAATGGACTGCATTTATATAGCGCTTTCAACAGACCACATGGTCATCCAAAGCGCTTTGCAATTTGCCTCACATTCACCCATTCACACACTCATTCATACACCGACTGCGGTGTCTGCCATTCAATGCACATCAAGTTCGTCGGGAGCAGCTGGGGTTAGGTGTCTTGCTCAAGGACACCTCGACACTTGGTCAGGTGGAGCCAGGGATTGAACCACCAACCTTCCGGTTTGTAGACAACCTACATGAACCACTGAGCCACTGCCGCCCCCCAAAAAACAACAACCTCCAACTCAAAAAATCATCTGGTCCTGATGGGATATTAAATGAAATGATAAAACAGACAAGCAGTAAATTTCAATTGGCCATTCTAAAACTATTAATGTGGTTCTGAGTGTAGGTTACTTCCCTGACATCTGGAATCAAGGCTTGATCACACCAATCTTTAAAAACGGAAAATAAATTTGATCCTAATATAGAATATTAGAATAAGTAATTGAGCCCATTGTACTCTATGGCAGTGAGGTGTGGGGTCCACTGACCAATCCAAATCAAGATTTCACCAAATGGGAAAAACATCAAATTGAGACCCTGCATGCAGAACTGTGTAAAAATATATTACACATGCACCGGCATACAACAAATAACGCATGCAGGGCAGAATTAGGCAAATATCTTCTTATCGTAAAGATACAAAAAAGGGCAATTAAATTCTGGAAACATCTGAAACTCAGTGACCCCCAATCATATCATTAGAAAGCCCTTCATCGGCTGGTGTGTGGCGCCGATACAGGATGGCTGCCTCCGTGACGTGCTCCGCATATGTTTTTGTGTTTTTGTTAGTTTGTCCTGTCTTTAGTTATATTCCTGCCATCAGTTTCACCAGGGATGAACTGCTGAGCATTCGGCAGAACGCACCACAAGATGTTTTTCCAGATTTCAATTATTCAGACGTTTTAGTGAACATTGTTATCGGAGGAGCGGCGGCGCTGATCAAGCGCTTCAGGACGCGCAGACGGGGGAAGCGAGCGGGAGCGCTCTTCAGACTCAGGAAGCGCGGATTTCGAACGCCGTTGCCTAGCATCCATCTCGCAAATCTCCGCTCTCTACCCAACAAAACGGACGAACTCCTTCTGCTCTCTCGGACAAATAAGGATTTCACACACTCTGCTGCTCTGTGTTTCACGGAAACCTGGCTGAATGACGCCACACCGGACAGCGCGCTCCATCTGCCGGGCTTTCAGCTGTTTAGAGCGGATCGCGACGCAGAATCAACGGGGAAATCGCGTGGCGGTGGGACATGCTTTTACATCAATGAACGGTGGTGTACAGATGTAACTGTGTTAAAGAAGACGTGCTGCTCAAATCTCGAAACACTCTTCATTAACTGCAAGCCGTTCTATTCGCCGTGGGAGTTTCACTCGTTCATTCTGGTCAGTGTTTACATTCCTCCTCAAGCGCATGTGAGCTCAGCTTTACAGAAACTCGCTGAGCAGATCACAGAGACAGAACAACAACACCCGGTCTCTGTTTTAATCATTCTCGGGGACTTTAATAAAGCCAATCTCTCCCGTGAACTGCCAAAATACAGACAGCATGTTACATGTCCCACAAGAGACAGTAATATATTGGATCACTGTTACACCACAATAAAGGATGCATTTCACTCTGTTCCACGAGCAGCTTTGGGACGTTCTGATCACCTTCTGGTTCATCTTATACAGTCCTACAGGCAGCAACTAAAATCAGCTAAACCTGTATCAAGGACTGTTAAAAGATGGACTAATGAAGCAGAGCAGGATTTACAATCTTGTTTTGACCTCACTGATTGGAGTGTTTTTGAAGCTGCTGCCACCGATCTGGATGAACTCACAGAGACCGTAACATCATATATCAGTTTCTGTGAGGATATGTGTATTATTACAAAGAACCAACTAATTTACAATAATGACAAACCGTGGTTCACTGCAAAACTCAGACAGCTCCGTCAGGCCAAAGAAGATGCTTACGTGAAGGGGGACAATGTCTTGTATAAACAGGCTAAATACACACTGGAAAAAGAGATCAAAGTGGCAAAGAGGAACTATTCTGAAAAAATAAGGACTCAGTTCACTTCCAACAACTCAGAATCAATGTGGAAAAGTCTAAAGAAGATCACCAATTACAAGACACCACCCCCCAGCACTGTAGAGAATCAACGACTGGCAGATGATCTGAACGAGTTTTACTGCAGGTTTGAAAGAACACCCATCACCTGCCCTGAACGCCTCCCCACACAAACATTCACCATTAACAGCTCCTGCAACCCATCCTGAACGCCTCTCCAAACAACCGTTCACACCATTAACAGCTCCTGCAACCCATCCTGAACACCTCTCCAATCAAGCACTCTCACCATTCTCACCTCCTGCATCCCCCCTCTCCCCCACACCTGCAATTCAGATCAGCGAGGATGCGGTGCGCCAGGTCTTCCGGAAGCAGAAAAGTAAAAAAGCACCGGGCCCAGATTGTGTTACACCAGCCTGTCTGAAATCCTGTGCTGACCAGCTGGCCCCCATCTTCACACAGATCTTCAACAGATCGCTGGAGCTGTGCGAAGTCCCTTCAAGCTTCAAACACTCCACCATCATCCCCATCCCTAAGAAAACCAAAATTACAGGACTAAATGACTACAGGCCTGTGGCTCTAACGTCTGTAGTCATGAAGTCATTTGAGAAACTGGTGCTGGCCCACCTGAAGGACATCACTGGGCCCTTGCTGGATCCTCTTCAGTTTGCCTACAGAGCAAACAGGTCTGTGGACGATGCAGTAAACATCGGACTGCATTATGTTCTGCAACACCTAGACAGACCGGGGACTTATGTGAGGATCCTGTTTGTGGACTTCAGCTCGGCCTTCAACACGATCATCCCAAACCTTCTCCTGCCCAAACTAAATCATCTCTCCTTGCCCACCTCCATCTGTCAGTGGATCAACAGCTTCCTGACAGACAGGCAGCAGCTAGTGAGGCTGGGAAAATACACATCCAGCACCCGTACAATCAGCACCGGAGATCCCCAGGACTGCGTTCTCTCCCCACTGCTCTTCTCCCTGTACACCAACGATTGCACGTCTAAGGACCCCTCTGTCAAGCTCCTGAAGTTTGCAGACGACACCACACTCATCGGCCTCATCCAGGATGGTGACGAGTCTGCTTACAGACAGGAGGTAAAAGAGCTGGCTGTCTGGTGCACTCTCAACAACCTGGAGCTTAAAACGCTCAAAACAGTGGAGATGATGGTGGACTTCAGGAGAAACCCCCCCTGCACTTTCCCCACTCACCATCATGAACAGCACTGTGACTGCAGTGGAGTCATTCAGGTTCCTGGGCACCACTATCTCTCAGGACCTGAAGTGGGACATTCACATTGACTCCATTGTGAAAAAGGCCCAGCAGAGGTTGTACTTCCTTCGCCAGCTGAGGAAGTTTAACCTGCCACAGGAGCTGCTGAAACAGTTCTACTCCACCATGATTGAATCCATCCTCTGCACTTCAGTAACTGTCTGGTTCAGCTCAGCTTCTAAATCTGACCTCAGAAGAATACAGAGGGTAGTCCGTACCTGCGTACAATTGTCAATTTGTATATTGTCATTCACTATCTACTTATTTGTATTTTTTATTCTTTTATTATGTGTTTTATGTTCTGTCGCTGTCATTCTGTTGTACTGTGGAGCTTCTGTCACGAAAACAAATTCCTCGTATGTGTAAACATACCTGGCAATAAAGCTCATTCTGATTCTGATTCTGATTCTGAATACCAAGAGATGAGCAAAGAAAGCAGTCCCCTCCCTCTGCTGATCCAGAGCTTGAGTCCTGATGCTCCACTAACATCTACTGATGCTCTGAATCACATCAGAATCAATCAGATTACTGCACAAATCACACAGAATTACATCACTCACTGGTAAACCCAAACACAACAACAGAGTAAAATGCGATGCTATTTGGCTCTAAAGAAAGACTACAGTATGGCAGAGTATCTGTACACAGTGTCAGATCAGAAACTGAGGAGCACACTGACCAGATACAGACTCAGCGGACACAAGCTGATGATAGAGACGGCCAGACACAGAAAAACATGGCTGCCAGCAGAGCAGAGACTGTGTTCACACTGTGATCTGAATCAGATGGAAACAGAACTGCACTTCCTAACAGAATGCCCCAAATACACAGACATACGGACAGTGTTCTATGATAAAATACAGCAGATCCATCAGACATTTAAAACTCTTCCGAAGCAGGAGAAACTGGCGTATCTGTTAGGAGAACACAAGAACTGCTGTGTGTTTGCTGCTCAGTATGTGTCTGCCTGTCATGATGTTAGAGAAAACACTCAACCTGCCCTGACCTGATGTCTCCAATGTAGATTATGTTATGCCATATTACTGTATTGTATTACTTAGATGTATATTTTGCCTCTTCAAATCTAATACTTTATCTTATTTTGTTATTTATAACTTGTACACTTACATACACTAATCCATTTTGCACTACAAGCTTAATACCTTTTATATATTTGTATTATTACTATTAATCTTTTTATTTCTGTTAATACATATGTGCAACATTTGTAAGCAGCCCAGCTGTAACTGCTTTGCAATACACATGTAGTTTTTGTCATGCCAAAAAAGCTCACCTAAATTTAAATTGAAGTCCTTTGATTTGGGGTTTCTTTGGGATAGGGATGATGGTAGATCAACTGATGGCTATGTAGAGAGATGGTCAGATCAGGTGTGGGGTGTGAAACTGGGAGTCTCAAACCTGCAGTAAAACCCCATCAGGTCTCCACATTTGTAATGTCTTTCATGCCTTTCCACACTGAAGCAGGGTCGTTGGTTGAAAACTGGTTTTCCAGATTTTTTTGCATAGCTCTTCTTAGCCACTCTGATCTCCTTAATCAGTGTGTTCCTGGCCTCATTGTGCAAGACCCTGTCTCCACTCATGTAGGAATCGTCTTTGGCCTGACGAAGATGAGTTTTGCTGTGAACCATGCATGTATGTTAAACAAGTCCTGATAGGAAGGCACTACAGAATCTGTGGGCTCGTCCTGATCAGTGGCAGCAGCTTCAAAAACACTTGAATCAGTGGATTGAAACAGGCTTGTAATGCAAAATCAGTTAATTGTGGTGTAACAGTGGTCCAGTATATTACTGTCACCGGCTATATATTTTTGCTGTTCACAGGATAGATTTGCTTTATTAAAGTCACAGAGAATGTTTTTTTTTTTCTCCTCACTTTCCTAATGTTATGCTGTATTTCTTCCTCAATTGCCTGTCTTCCTGTCCTGTCTACCCCCTTGTCATATTGTACGTATGTATGTATGGACAGGTTTATGGCTAATTTCACTGTTACTTGTGACTAGTGATAATAAAGGGCTACTACTACTAAGATCTGAGCATCTGTCTCTCTTCTCTTCAGCTTTAGGATCCGCTCCTGTCCTGTCTCCAGAGTCTCTAGATGATGGTCGTGTGAACATCAGCTGCAGGTCCAGTGGCTGGTATCCAGAGCCCAGCGTCTCCTGGACGTCAGATGAAGGAAGGGATCTCCTTCCTGGAGGAACGTCTCACACTCGTGGAGCAGATGAGATGATATCTACCCACAGCTGGACGACCGTCTCTCTCTCAGACGCTCAACTGGTCTCATGTTCAGTCTCTCTCAGACCTGGAGAGTTGAAGGAAAGTAGTATTCACATACAAGCCATCTATTCAGGTTAGTGAACATTTTCACTTACACTTGAGCCTCAAACAAGAATATTTGTAGTTATCACATACAAAGTGAACAAGCATGCTTGAACTTTATCCCTGTGAATGTTTTTCATGTGCAAATGTTTTTCCTGTAAACTTAACTTCAGTTTGTATATCCCAGTCCCCCTTATTTATCAACCACCCTTCATAGAGAGATGTTTCACCATGCAAATCACATCCATTACATTATTCTGTACGATTGTCTTCTTTCAAATGCAAAAAGTGTTGTGAATGTTAACAACAATTTTTCTACTTCAGATTACTGTAAATGATTCATATTTTTGAAGGTGTTTAGATTCATGTGGTTTCTATTTCTCAGATTCATCAGGTCCATGGAATGCTCTTTCCATTTCCCTCATCTTTCTCATTTGTGTTCTTCTGAGCTTGATTGGGCTGATTCTCTGCAAATACAGAGGGAAACTAAAAGGTACAGTTTTTCACATAATCCATGATACATATGCATAAAATAAAGTGATTAAACACAGAAATGAACAGAGTACATAACAGAGTAACACCAAATCACATGGCAGGTATGATGGAAATCATTCTGCGTTTGTGACTGTAGAATTCATAACCAAAACAATCACTGATGAATGAGTTACGTGATAAAGACACATTGTTTAAAACCAATCTTATCTGTATGTCACCTGATCTGGAAGAAATTTGTGTTTTTTCGCAACTAATACACAAAAAACGGATTGATACTGTTTACTGGATTGATAGAATAAACTAACAAAATACTTTTACACAAATGAGTTGGACTCATAATGTGTAATGTCAACCTCAGATCTGAAATGTGACCCCGAGCCAAAAAAAATTGAACCCAATGGATAGTTTGTTACACATTCATGGCAATATAAGTAAATATATGAATGAAAATCTGTCTCTCTGTCTGAACGGGTTAAGTGTAATTTTTTTTATTGTTTTGCAGTTCAAAGTCCTTGGAGTATTTGTAGAGTAGATTGATAATTAACCTCTTCAACAATATTTTCTGTTATTTTAGGTCATGAGGAGGAAACTCTGGCGGATCTGGAAAACAGAGGTATTTGGAGAAGTGGTTTGTTCTTGTGACTGTATTTGCTGAGGTCAACCAGTAATTGTTACTAACCACAAACACATTAAAAATGAATTGGCACCGTAGCTTAGTTTGCTTTTATATCACAGTGCAGTGAAGTCTGAGTGCACCAGTAAAAATATCTCTGTTTTGTATTTTTTTATTATTATTCCCAATTACACATTATCTTCCATAAATAGATTTATTGAAGAGCATCTTGTGCTTTAATGGAAGAAAAAAAAGATAATCTGTACAAAGATTGCATTGTATTTCATATCATTTTTCTTGTTTTAAAATTAAAAATTATAGAATTTTTATATATAGAAGCATAGATTATATATAGAAGTTTGTATCCCAGATTTTTAACGTGTCACTATTTATTTTACAAAGTATTATAGACACAATTTCTTATAAATGTCTATTATAATGGATTGGGAAATTCATACACTAATTATGCTCCTTGTACACTGATCAGGCACAATATCAAAAGCACCTGTCTAACATTGTGTAGATCCCCCTCATCCTGCCAAAACAGCTCTGATGCATCAATGCAAGCGCTTCACATAACATCTGAACATGTCCTTTGGTCTCTGTAACCAAGACTTCAGAAGCAGATCTTCAAAGTTGTGAGATGGGGCCTAGAGCCTTGCATTTCAGCCCCACTTATTTACACCCCAATCTTATTTTCTGGTCAATTTCCAGGTCACATCTCAGATGGGCTGGGCATCGGGCCTCTCCTTTTTATATATTAGACATCTGTCAGTTAAGGTAATGGAAAAAATGAGCTGGGTTGGTTTAAACAACATGAGGCCATGCTACGATGACTGTCAAGACTGGCTAACACAGTGTTTAGAGTCCACACCACCAGCAGCGAGCATGGCTTCAGCTCAGCTGGAAGAGTTATAAAAGAAAGGATGAATGGGTTAAAACTAGGGCTGCCCCCGACTAAAGATTAGTCAACTGGTACTTGTTAATTTAAACTGACTAATCACACATTTATATTAATTTATTTTCTTGAATATAAACCTGAATGAGCTTTGCCATGAGCACTGTAATGACTATGACATTATATTTATGCATTAAGCAGACACTTTTATCCAGAGCGACGTACAGTGCAATCAGGCTAAAATCCTTTACCAAACATGTGTTCCCTGGGATCTGAACCCACTACCTTTTGCGCTGCTAACGCAATGCTCTGAGCCACAGGAAACTATGAATGTGTCAGGGGGGGAAATGAGGAGATATTTGTATTATTTATTTATAAACAAGTGTTTTCTGAGTCAATGACAGCTACAAAGATGGAGTTGATGATACTATCACACCATCTCCACAGTACAGTGAAGCAACTTTCATACAGATTACACAATCAGAGAGTATTTATTTTTGGTTTGGTTTATTTCAAAGTAGATATTTCAATATCTCTGTAGATACAATTCTCATGTCAGTGAGGCAAGGACAATATACGGTTTGTTTTCAGTTCATTTTTGTGACAAGCTCCAGTTCACAGAGACTTGTCACGTTAGTGTTATAGAAAACACGGTGATAGAACCAAATGCAGGCAAGTCATTTATTGAGGGAAAATCCAAAGGGGTAAACAGTCCAGGCAGAGGTCAGAACCAAACATAATCCAAAGCAGACATAAACAGGACATGAACACAGGGCAAGACAAAGCAAGGCAAGACGAGAGTTGACGGACATGAATAATACGTAACATTAAACAAGGACTCCGTAACACAGACTAAGACAGACTGGGTATTTATACACAGAAGGATAACGAGGAAACAGGAGACAGGTGGGGAAACAATCAATTACACAACAAGGAGGAAGGTGACCAAATAAGGGAACAGGAAGTGATCTGGTGACAGACACCATGAGAAAGGAGGACATCTAGTGGAACCCCAGGGAACACAACCCAGACACTGTGACAGTACCCCCCCTCTACGGAGCGGCTCGCAGACGCTCCAAGACAAGACACAACACAGAGACCAGGAGGGAGGCGGACAGGTGGAGGCTCAGGGGGAGGGACGGAGGGCCGGAAAAGAAAAACATGGGGAATAAACACCAGAAATGTAACATAAAACAGGGAGAACCAGGAGGGAGGAGGAACGGAGGAGGTTCAGGGGGAGGGATGGAGGGCAAGACTAACTGGGGGGAACAGACAGCAACAAAACAGAAACCAAGAACAACAGACAGAAGTCCAAGAAGGGCATGTTGAAGCGCCCACCAGGGCGGAACAGAGGACCACCACAGCCGTGTGGTCAAAGCCAGCGACCTCCAGGGTGGAGCGGAAGACCACCACGGCCATGTGGTCAAAGCCAGAGTTCTCCAGGGCGGAGCGTAAGACTGCCACGGCCTTGTGGTCACCGCCAGAGTCCCCCAGGGCGGAGCGGATGACCACCACGTCCTTGTGGTCGCCGCCAGAGCGGACAGCATCGCGAACAGCATCGGGCGCCGCCTCGCGAACTGCAATCGGACGCCGCCTCGGGAACTGCATCGGACGCCGCCTCGGTAACGGCCTCGGGCACCGCCTCGGCCTCGGGAACTGCATCGGGCACCGCCTCGGCCTCGGGAACTGCATCGGGCACCGCCTCGGCCTCGGGAACTGCATCGGGCACCGCCTCGGGAACTGCATCGGGCACCGCCTCGGGAACTGCATCGGGCACCGCCTCGGGAACAGCCCCCAGGCTTTGAGAAACGGTAGAAGCCTGTATCCTCGCCCTCCGCCCTCTACGATGGCGAGTCGGTGGCCCTGGCGACTCAGACGTTGAGTCGGCCATCTTGTGCTGTGGCTCTAAGCTGGCGACCATCTTGGGCTGTGGCCCTAGGCTGGCGGCCATCTTGGGCTGTGTCGCCGGACTGACGGCCATTTTGTGCTGTGGCGCTAGACTGACGGCCATCTTGGGCTGTGGCGCTGGGCTGGCGGCCATCTTGTGCTGTGGTGCTGGGTTGGCGGCCATCTTGTGCTGTGGCACTGGCTCAGCAGCCATCTTGTGCTGTGGCGCTGGGCTGGCGGCCAACTTGTGCTGTGGCGCTGGCTTAGCGGCCATCTTGGGTTGTGGTGCTGGCTCAGCAGCTTTGACGTGCCTCGTCTTGGGAACCTCCAGGATCTGTGACAGCCTGGAGAAATACTCCAAGAATGAGTCGGCGGCCATCTTGGGCGTAGGCTCTGAGCTGGTGGCCCTCTGGTACTGTGGTGTGAGGCTGGCCTCCATCTTGCCTCGTGGTGCTGGGTTGGCGGCCATTTTGTGCTGCGGCGCCACCATGGCGGGTGTGCGCTTCCTCTCACCTCTCCGCTCGCCATAGTGAGACGGTGGCTCTAACTCATTCCACAGGAGCCCCGGGTCGAAGGGCGGCCCTGGTTGAGCGCGGCTCTGAGTCTCCTCTCGACCACTCCCTCCCCGGCGACCTCCTCTGGTTCCCCGGAAAACCACCAGGCGAGTCCCTTCAAATCCATTCCTCTCCCGCACTGTGGCTGGGGAGGAGACATAAGTCGACATACCGCTGGCTCTTGTTGGGACGGAGTCCTTCTGTCACGTTAGTGTTATAGAAAACACGGTGATAGAACCAAATGCAGGCAAGTCGTTTATTGAGGGAAAATCCAAAGGGGTAAACAGTCCAGGCAGAGGTCAGAACCAAACATAATCCAAAGCAGACATAAACAGGACATGAACACAGGGCAAGACAAAGCAAGGCAAGACGAGATTTGACAGACATGAATAATACGTAACATTAAACAAGGACTCCGTAACACAGACTAAGACAGACTGGGTATTTATACACAGAAGGATAACGAGGAAACAGGAGACAGGTGGGGAAACAATCAATTACACAACAAGGAGGAAGGTGACCAAATAAGGGAACAGGAAGTGATCTGGTGACAGACACCGTGAGAAAGGAGGACATCTAGTGGAACCCCAGGGAACACAACCCAGACACTGTGACAAGACTGAGATGGCAGAAAGCATATCCTAATTGTTTCCTCTAATTTACAAAAGCACAATGTTTTGTTATTGTGAATATATTTAAATAAAAGTAAACCCTTAACAAGGTGAAGAGTTATATATTATCTCTTATCTGAGTAAAAATTAAGGCATATTTTAAATTGTTTCACTGTTTTCAGGGGAAAATACCAGTAATCACGCTGGTGCCTCCATGTCATGCATAAGTATGTTTTTCATTTGGGATTGGCCTTGTTCATTAATCTGTTAGAAAATCTTGTAAATAACTACATCATGTGGTGATATCCTGATTTTATTTTTGCTTTATTGATTTAGATTGTATAGCCCATTTGCTTTTAAATGCCATTGATAAAGGTATAAATTAACATTGTGTAAATTAAGAAGTGTTTTATTTCTATGGATTTTATTTTATGCAAGTCAAGCGTAGATCTGAGAGGCTAAATTATCCTCTGGCCACTTGGTCGTCACTTTAATAACAAAAACTTGAATCTAAGAAACAAAAAATGGTCTAATAATTTTAGGCCCAAGCAGGGCTTTAGTGGGGTCTCCATGGATGGCATTAGTTGCTAAGTTGACATATCGGTAAGCCCCTCCCCTCGAATGCAGATGAGCCAATGGCAGTTGAGTATCAGTTTAGCAAGGACCGGATCTCAGACATCTTTAGGTTTCAGCGACATAGAGAAACATTGGAAGATGAGAAGTTCTCAAAAAGAATGTGCCGGTAGTACTCATAACACTGTTTCCAGGTATCATGAGAGGATGGGCAATGGAATAATGGCTAAAACTAGCTTACATTAAAATGAGTCAGTCTATGGTAACATACGGACCTAAATAGTTAGTTCTTCTCATGTCTTGTACAGTGTAGATCAAAAACACAAAGAAAGTGAAAGTGACATTCAGCCAAGTATTGTGACCCATACTCAGAATTTGTGCTCTGCATTTAACCCATTCAAAGTGCACAAACACACACACTGAACACACACACAGCAGTGAACACACACAAATCATGAACACACACATAATTTATGCCAAAGGTCTACACTTCAGTGCATCTCCATATTAAACTGGTTAAATGTAAATTAATTGAATCTTACTCTGACAAACCGTAATGAGGCTTCTCCCGCTTGCATTGTGATCTGTAAACCTTCACTTCCAAATTCATCTTGTTAACCCACCATATTTATTTTAAAATGGTCTAGTGGTTATAGAGTTTGACTCCTAACCCTAGGGTTGTGGGTTTGAGTCTTGGGCCTGTAATACCATGACTTAGGTGTCCTTGAGCAAGACACTGAACCCCCAACTGCTCCCCGAGCGCCGCAGCATAAATAATGACCACTGCTCCGGGTGTGTGTGTGTGTGTGTGTGTGTGTGTGTGTGTGTGTGTGTGTGTGCTCTTCTGTGTGATTGGACCAGATGGATCAGTTGTACACCCATGACCCTGACTCTGGTTCACTGGTTGTCTTTCCTTGTAACTCTTTTGGTAGGATCAAACCACTGCATACCAGGAACAGCCCACAACACTCTCTGGCCATTAGTATCATCAGTCATCTGGCCATCACCATTTGGCCCTTGTCAAAAAATATAACCAGTGTTATTCACTTCACCTGTCAGGGGTTTTAATATTGTGTCAGATCAGTGTATGTTCTCAGTTACAGCTGTAGTTGTCTTTCTCTAAAATTGTCTGTTCTCATTTTAGTTGTGGGAGACGCAAATATTGAAGAACTGAGGAAACATGCAGGTAAGCCATCATTTCAGTTAAATATGAAGATATGTGTTAATATAATCTTATACACGTAAAACTAGGAGGGAAAACTTTTATTTTTTTTTCTCACAGTTGAGATCACTATCGACCGTGAGCGTTTACATCCAGATCTGAGAGTTTCTGAAAACTGTAAAAATCACTGATGAATATAAACCCACTGGAGAGGGATTTCCATATGAATTATGTGCTTTTGGAGCCCAAAGATTCACCTCTGGTCGTCACTATTGGGAAGTAGAGCTGAAACAAGCAAATAGACCTCCCAAAAACTACTGGATAATAGGTGTGGTGAAACATGGAAACTTTACCTCAAAAGACAGATCTGCTTTTACTGCATCAGCTGGTTTCTGGTTCTTGTGTTCAGACGGTCCTCGTGGCTTTTACACCAACACTGATCCACCAGTTAAACTCTCTCTGACACCGAGACCTGAACGACTGGGAGTTCTGTTAGATTATGATCACGGTCAGCTCTCATTTTACAACGTCACAGAGAGAAAACATCTCCTGACCATCAGCAGCAGATTCTCTAGATCACTCGTTCCTCTCTTCAATCCTGGAGCAGGTGATAAGAGCACGCTTAAAATACTGGATCTTCCAAAACCTGTAGAACCAGATGAACCCAGTCAGCCTTTACTGAGTAACATGGTAGCTGTAGAATCAGCTGTAGAATTAGTTTACTGAGTAACAACAGCTCAGACGCCTGACTGACCAAAGCAGTTTAATCAGAAACAAACATCTACACAGAAACCATTCCCTCTAATGACCTGATCATATCATCGTTACACATCAGAGTGGAACAAACACTAAAAAGAAAGACTAAAAGAAAACAAAGTGTCTTAGTTCTAGAATGATCAAGCATCTCTACTGAATTCACATAATTTCTATTCAGTTTGTGAAATGTAAAATGACACTAATAGAAGATAAGTCTATTCAGTTTAACACATTCTACTGAATGAGGAACAGTTTGAGTAAGTCCAGACATAAGTTCATTTATCTTGTGTCTGCAAACACATAGTTGATGTGTTGAATTATTTGTACAGTTCTCAGTACATATTACAGCGTTCCTTCATCCTCTCTGTTACAACCTTCATCTGATCTAACATCTCTTCTCAAGCACTTAACTAAAACACAACCATAAACAGAGGAACCTACTAGAACTGCTGTTATACTTTTGTGCATTTAATTTTGTGTACTAATCTATACTAATCTATATATTTGGCTCTAATGACAAATTTGTCACATTTGTAAGTCACATTTTTTTGGGGGGTCCAAAAATTGATGTTTAAAAATATTTGTATTTCTTTTTTCTGTATATTTGATGGAGCAACATATGTCAAATATCAGATGAAATCTTTTGCAAAGGTGCTGTGGCTAAATTAAAAACAAAATTAATAGTTGGATGTGCCAGAACTTTCTTCAGTTAAACAGGGAAAAAACTGAAGTCATTGCATTTGGAAACAAAGATGAAGTGTTCAAGGTGAATGCATACCTTGACTCTAGGGGTCAAACAACTAAAAATCAAGTCAGCAATCTTGGTGTGATTCTGGAGACAGACCTTAGTTTCAGTAGTCATGTCAAAGCAGTAACTAAATCAGCATACTATCATTTAAAAAACACTGCAAGAATTAGATGTTTTGTTTCCAGTCAAGACTTGGAAAAACTTGTTCATAACTTTATCACCAGCAGGGTGGACTATTGTAATGGGCTCCTCACTGGCCTTCCCAAAAAGACCATTAGACAGCTGCAGCTCATCCAGAACGCTGCTGCCAGGATTCTGACTAGAACCAGAAAATCTGAGCATATCACACCAGTCCTCAGGTCCTTACACTGGCTTCCAGTTACATTTAGGATAGATTTTAAAGTACTTTTACTCTTATATAAGTCACTAAATGACCTAGGACCGAAATATATTGCAGATATGCTCACTGAATATAAACCTAACAGAGCACTCAGATCATTAGGATCGAGTCAGTAAGAAATACCAAGGGTTCACACAAAACAAGGGGAGTCCTCCTTTAGTTATTATGCCGCTCTCAGTTGGAATTAGCTTCCAGAAGAGAACAGATGTGCTAAAACACTAGTCACGTTTAAATATAGACTTAAAACTCATCTGTTTAGCTGTGCTTTTATTGAATGAGCACTGTGCAATGTCCGAACTGATTGCACTGTATTTTCACTGTTTTTAAAAAATAATAATTTATAACTGTTTTAAATTCATTTTAAATAAGTACATTTTTAAATAATTTTTCATTTTTAAAATTGCTTTTTTTATTCTTGTTATTATTTTTCTTCATTATTATTTTACTTTCTTTTATGTAAAGCGCTTTGAATTACCATTGTGTACGAAATGTGCTATTTAAATAAACTTACCTTGTCTTGCCTAAATGCCCTAGGGGGGTACACCATTGTAAAAGGTTTAAAAAACCATTGGCTTAATTGATTACAGTGTTGCTTGCCTGTAGTAGTCTATATTTTTAATACCATATAATTTTTTTCTTTTATTATGCCTCGTTAAGCGCGGTTTCTAAGAAAACGAAGAAAACGCTTATCATGCAATTCTGCTTGCATGCACACAAAATATATATTTTTTAATAAATTATATTGCATATTTGGTCTTTTTTTAAAATCACAGTCTTCATTAAGACACGTTTTCACCAGCGATGAATTGCTGGACATTCGGCAACACACATTTTACGATATATTAGCAGTTTTCAACTATTCTGATGTTTTGCTGGGCATTCTTGTCGGCGGAGCGGCTGCGCTGATCACACGGTTCAAGAGGAAGCGAAGACGGGAAAAAGAGCTTCCGCACATGAGACTCGGAAAATATGGCATTCGGATGAGGTCATTAATATGACTTTGTAACATGCACTCGTCTCACTGAACGTCACGTCTGTGTCTCCACCATCATTGAATCCATCCTCTGCACTTCAGTAACTGTCTGGTTCAACTCAGCTTCTAAATCTGACCTCAGAAGACAGGTTAGAGGGTAGTCCGGACTGCTGAGAGAATCATCGGTACAACCCTCCCTTCTATTCAAAAACTGTACTTATCCAGAGTGAGCAGAAGGGCTGTTAAAATCACTCTGGACCCCTCACATCCAGCACACTCCCTCTTTGAACTGTTGTCATCTGGTCGACGCTACAGAGCACTGAACACCAGAACGACCAGACACAGGAACAGTTTCTTCCCTCAGGCAATCCATCTTATGAACAGCTGATAATAACTGTGGAACACACTACACTGTTTATATTTATATACACATACACTTATTTATCTAAAACACATACTTAGCGTACACTTAAATATTTTTGCACATAATATACCTTTACATACATAACTGCTCATTGTAATATACCTGCCATACATTGTAAATTTGTATATTGTCATTCCTAACCTACCTATTTGTATCTTTTAGTATTTTCTATTCCTTATTGTGTTTTTTTGTTCTGTCGCTGTCATTCTGTTGTACTGTGGAGCTTCTGTCACGAAAACAAATTCCTTGTATGTGTGAACATACCTGGCAATAAAGCTCATTCTGATTTTGATTCTGATTCATTATGGGAGGAAAACACTGAGGTTCTTCTGGCTTATCTGCTTTCATGAAGTCTATAATTTAATAATAAAGTGTATACCGAATCAGTCTTTTTATGCCACTGTCCATTAATAAAGCCCATAAGGATATTTCACATTTTTATTGCATTAGTATAAGTGGGGATGTTACATGCTCTGACTGTTCCCTCCCCTTTTGTTATGGGTTGCTGTATTCCTCCCCTTGTTATTGGTTTCTTCCTGTTTTCCCGCTCTCCGCTGTTTCTCTGTTTTTAGGTGCTGTGATGGGTCGGGTAATGTGTCCATCATGATTACCCTCGTCTGGTGAAACATCCAATCATTAATGGGTGCAAGATAAAAGACACTGTGGAGAACAGAGGAGGAGGAGCTTGGAGTGTTTGTTGGCTGTACCAGTTTGTTTGAAGCTGCTGTTTAGTGGTGGTTCGCTTGCTTGTTGTGTTTGATGCAGAGAATGTATTGCCTGACATAAACTTAACCAGCCTGGAGATAAAGGAAAGGGAAGTATGTCACGTGACTTACATTGAGCAAACATGTAGAATTACTCCGTTAGACACACTAGGGAAGGAGCGTGTGCAACCTTGTGTAAGTTTTGTTTTGTTAGTTAGCGTAGCTTTAGGTATGGCATGTTAAATGCCGAAGACTTCTTTATTTTTGGGTTTTGTTTTTAGTTAGTTTTGTAATGGAAACAAGTCAATTTAGCTCAAAGCGAATCATTTAATAATTTAAAGGGAATTTGAACAGAATCACTGTTTCACGCCTGATCAATGAGACGCCCTGGGATTCACTGAACAAGCCGTTTAACATCAAATCTGCGCTGGATATCCAAAGTATAGTGAAAACACTATCAATTAGCACAGTAACAAGATCGGCAGTTTAAGACATTAACTTGTAAGCACAAAACACAAGATACTTCTCTTTTCAATATGAATAAGGTTTTATTAGATAAATCTAAGACATATAAACTAATCTAACACATAAACGCACGAACTCACACAAGTTGCAGGAAGATCGAAAGTTAGGGAAAGATGAGTTTAAGAAAATGGAAATATGGAATCCCAAGTTTACAGCAATACGTTAAATTGACGTCTTGGAAAGCCCGTGGTTGTTGTGCGTTGGCTGAAAGTGCAGAGTCGTGTGCGCTGGTTGAAGTTGAACGGGCACCCGAGGTCAGGCGTCGGAGACTCGACGTTACAAAACTTAACTCAGAACATGAAACTCTCAAACGGAAAAGAAAAGAAATAAAGTTTGACGAGACAAGGTTGCGTTCCTTCTCATCGTGGCTAGCAGCAGGCGTGCAGGCTGAAGCACGCTGCAACCGCGCTCAAAGAATAGTGACGACAACAAACATGGCTAATAGCAGAAACACAGCTAGAGACTAAAAGCAGACTAAAAGTCAAGATTTTACGATGTCCTCAGTTTTTAAACTGGCCTGTTGGCCACACCTCAAATGTTGTCTTGACCAAACAGATATTGTCTTGGCTCGGGGGTATCATAAATCATTTTTTTATCTTACCAAGAATGTGGTCCGAATTTTCCTGCCTTGCAGGGTTTAATTTTGGACATGATTCCTATTACACGAATATGATACATGGGACAAATAAATTATTGTCTGGACAATATCAAGCAAGCAGATTTGATCATATCAATACTAGACATGACTATGTATCCTATAGTTATCAAAAGACACTTAAAAAAACATACACAATCAGTGACTATAACATGATAGTAAAATGTGTGGGTTACACATTCATGAATATGGAGTGAAGCGATGGGATGATTCATTTATAAGTCTTTTTGAGTTCATTCTGGTCCATACATCTGTACAAAAAGCAGTTTCTTTGCCATTCTCTTGACAAATACTTCTGTGGAGACAAAATCCCTTCCCGCTTAGGAATTTCAGTCTGGTTCTGCTAGGTGGGGGGACGTCAATGGAAGTGTTTAACTCATGGGTTTCCATGTGATGTCCAGCGTTGCATTTCAATTACGAACAACAAATTTGACATCAAATTTATCAATTTTCTCAACAAAACTTTGTCTCCTATGTTGCATTATTCTTGTGATGCCTTCTGGCTGTAGCAGACTTTCTGACCTTCTGTGCTCTGGTGGTTGCTGTTGCACAGACAGGGAATGTGGTTCTTGGAGTTGGAGTTCATTTGACAGTTTGTTAGTGACTGTGTTAGGTTACTGAGGTGATGTCCTTTGATACCTCAGATTTTTCAGCAACAGTTGGCCGTGAAAGACTTGTTCGTTCTGGGTCGTTGTTGAACAGGTGCTTGTCATCTTTGATGTGGTGCACCAGGTGATCACCGGCCTTCCATTCTGTCGCTGGTCACAGCGAGCATGACTCACCTTTGTGGTCATATGCATGTAAATTGTCTTGAAGGAACTCTCTCAGTTGTTCCATGACTTGTTCCATGTCTTCTGATGGTAAGCTGTCATGTTCTTGTGCATACTCAGCACTGTGCATGTCTGAGTGGTGCTGAGGTGGGTTTTGTTGTCGCTTACCCACATGAGTTGCTCTTGGATGAGTCAGGTGATTACCTTTGGATATCTGGTTAGGTTTCCAGATGTTCTTATCCTTTTGGTTTCTTGAGAAGCATGGCTGGTCCCATGGTTTTTTCCAGCAGTTGGGCTGAAAACGGTTGTGGATATGGGCGTCACGCTCTCTGTGCTCTTGATGGAAGACTCTGGTGTTGTGATGCCACTGGGTGTCGTCCAGTGCAAGGCTTGAGTCTTTGTTAACAGTGTTCAAAAGTGTATAGGTTTTGTTACCTTTCTTTGAGGCCATCTTCTGCTTGTTATAGGCCTTCTGTGTTAGGTAACGCAACTGTTGGATGGTCATGGAGTTCGGACAGGCCATGTTGTGTGCACCAAAGTAAGCTTGTCGGAGTTGGTTGTAGTAAGCTTGTGGAGTCTCTTGACGACCTTGTTTGGTTTCCAAGGCAGTTAACAGTCCATGTTCAGACTATGGGTCTGTAAACTCTTTAATCAGTACCTCACGAAGTCGCTGGTAGTTTGACTTAGTTTGACTGGGCTGTCGATCTAGAAAGTTTCGTACCTTGGGACTGGACGTGGCTCTAAGGAGGTATAACCAGTCTCTGTCAGTCACATGAGGTCTCACTTCCAGATGAAATTCGATATTTCGCAGATAAGCTTGGATGTCATGGCCCTCTGTGGAGTCCGGGTTGAACCTGCTGATGTTTTCAGACAGCTTGTTGAGGTCTTTGATTGTCATCCCGTGTGCAGCTCCAAGGCCTTGGACGGGAGGTTTTCTTTCGTTGGCAGGAAAGGGTTGTGTGGCGAAGGCAGGTGAGGTTTTGGGTTGTGGCCCTTCACTCCTTTCGTCATATGCCAGTTCTTGGACGTGGGACTCTTGGAAGGCCTATGCTCTGCTCAGCAGTGATGAGGCTAAGAGATGTTTCTATTTTCTTGTCTCTTGTTTGTGCTTGTAAGCATATTGGAGTTCTTTTCTGACCATGTAGAGCTCATCGTTGGTATCATCTAGTTGTTGGGTCAGATTGTCCGTTTCAGTTCTGTACCTTTCGAGGTGGTCTTTCAAAGCACTGATTTCAGAACTCTTGTTTCTGATGTCTATCTTGGTTTTCTCCAGTAGCTGTTCAGCATACTGGAGTCTGTTTACCAGGTCTTTCTGAGCAGCCGTTGTATGTTGCTGGTCGAGCTGAGCTGCTGCCAGGGCTGCTTGGAGCTTCATAACTTGTTCCGTTGTTTCCCGCTCCCTCTCGCTGGGTGCTTTGAGTTGATCTTAAACTTTCACTTCCAGCTTGTCTATGCGATGTTGAGCACGTGTCAGCTCCTCTTGAAGGTGGGTGATGTGCTTGTCACTCAGTTTCAGCTGGGTTGTGAAGGCATAGCTTAGTGAGCTTGTGATCTTGACTACCTCCTCGTGGTTGTTGTTCTGGCTTGAATCTTGTGTCAGGAATCTTCTCAGGATTAGGATTATTATTAAAAATAATAACAGTTCAAATGTCTTTGGAGTGAGGCTGTCTGTCATGCCTCTCAGCCAAATGTTCACATCTTCCCCATGGGAAATGGGGTCTGCAGTCTGCGGCATGTTGGCACGCTGGGGAGAAGAGAGACAGACACAGATCTGTGTGAAGTAAAAGCCTATGTGTGGTGGGACAACTAAGTGTTGTATCAGTGATTGTGAACGACTAGTGAAATGTGGTGATGACTGTGTTGGTCTCAGGGTGTCTAAGTAGACTAGAGATGCGAAGACTTTGTCACTCTAATGAGGAGGAAAAGAGAGAAAGAGGTGAAAAACGAATTAAATGACAAGCAAAATTTCTGTTTTTCAAATGAGGAAAATTATTATTTCTCCAATTCAGTGTTATCAAAACGGTAAACAATATTATTATAATTCTTGTTTTGGACTAAAGAATAAAATAATAATGCTGATATCTCTTTCCTTAGTCTGACAGGATTGACACCGTACACCTTTCAGTTGGACAGCTCACCAGGGAGGCTGCGAAGGCGACAGTTGTTCAACACGTATCTCTATTAAATTGATCTCAACGTTGGATGCGATGCTAAAACTTGGATTGCGTTTTCAAATGTAGGGAGGCTAGAAAGAACAAATGAGAGGATGATTACAATCAAATTCATAAGGATGATTCGTCGTCTTTGGCACGATTGTGTATTTAATTCACTTAGAATTGAGTGATGGTTCTTACATGTCCTACAAATGTAAAAAGAGAAGAGGAAAGTAAAGGAGAGAGAGGACGGAGATGGTAAGTCTCAGTAGCGGTTATCTCCACTACAAGGAGAGCGTTGTGTTAGTTGCTGCACAACTAATCAAACAAAATAAACTTTAAGTGAAAGAGAGTTGTCTTTCTAATTTATTTGAACTCTTAGTGAGGGATAACAATATCTCCTTTTAGGGCTCAGGTGTGTCGTTCCCAGGCTAGGATACACAAAGTAAAGAAATGGTAAGAAAAAGTAAAATAAAAAAAATTAATAAATGGGCAAAATATGCAAAAATGAAATTAAAAAGAGGAAATCAATAAGTAAAACAATAGTGGTTAAGTGTATAACCAAAACAGGAAGAGGGGTAAAACACATTCAAATCAGTAAAGGTCTGAATAGCATATATTCAGATGGATAATAAATAAATTAGGAAGAATAAGTTTACTTAAACTTCCAAAGTTCAAGGCTTATTCATTCCTAAATTAATTAGGCCCAAAAGAGAACACTAGAAATAAAAGATCATATGAAATGATCTGAGAGGGAAATTTTAAATGATTCAAAATAAATGTAATGTTTTGTTTGTTAAATGATGATGCGGATCTCGATCTTACTGTTAGCCAGCGTAGGATTTTTCACACTGCTCTAACTGCAGCCAAAAAAATAATCTTTAAGATTTGGCATGAGCCTACAATTCCAGCAGGTAAATTGTGGCTCATAGAAATTAAATACATCGCACTTTTAGAACTTACTACAGCAAGAATTAATAAAGCCAAACCAAAAACACTTAGGGCCTGGAGTGAATTGGTTACAAAGCTATCACTGATAATAACTCAATAGGTCTTCCGTATGGATTACTTCTGAGCGCTATCAAGGAGGAGCAGTGGAAATCCTGGAGCTTGTGTTGTTGTTGTTTTTCCACCCCTTAACTTAATTTGTTTTTTTTTTGTTTTTTTAACAAGCAAACCCTGGTCTTGTACATAGTTATATGTGGCCACAATTGTGGACCTTGTTCAACTTTGGAAAATAAATAAATAATCATAAAAAAAAAATAAATGTAATGTTTCAATTAAATTTCAATTTGTCACTATTAATAATTGTGAGTTAGTGTTTCCCTTTCTAGTAAAATGAAAATAAGTGGTTTAGTGAGAAAAGAGAGCATTAAAAGAGAAAGAGACTAACAAGTGTTAGTTAAGATGTTTAAAGGGTTAAATCACATCAGCGTCGCCCAAACACACACTATTCATCCAGTGGATTGTGATGCTAACGGCTAACCTTTGAAACTAGTGGCTTTAGCATAGACCTCACAATTATATTCCTTCTTAGAGAAAAATGGTATATGTGAGGATTTCCAGTCAGGATTTAGACCGTATCATAGTACTGAGACTGCTCTCCTTAGAGTTACAAATGATCTGCTCTTATCATCTGATCGTGGGTGTATCTCTCTATTAGTTTTATTGGATCTTAGTGCTGCGTTTGACACAATTGACCACAGCATTCTTTTGCATAGACTTGAACACTTTGTTGGCATCAGTGGAAGTGCATTAGCATGGTTTAAATCGTACTTATATGACCGCCTCAGTTCGTAGCAGTGAATGAAGATGTATCATATCGTTCACAAGTGCAGTATGGAGTACCTCAAGGCTCAGTACTAGGGCCGCAACTCTTCACGCTTTATATGTTACCCTTGGGAGATATCATCAGGAAACATGGTGTTAGCTTTCACTGTTATGCTGATGATACTCAGCTCTATATTTCCTCGCAGCCCGGTGAAACACACCAATTTGAAAAACTAATGAAATGCATAGTCGATATAAAAAATTGGATGACGAGTAATTTCTTACTGCTAAATTCAGAAAAAACAGAGGTGTTAATCATAGGGCCTAAAAACTCTGCTTGTAATAACCTAGAACACTGTCTAAGACTTGATGGTTGCTCTGTCAATTCTTCGTCATCAGTTAGGAACCTAGGTGTGCTACTTGATCGCAATCTTTCCTTAGAAAGCCACGTTTCTAGCATTTGTAAAACTGCATTTTTCCATCTCAAAAATATATCTAAATTACGGCCTATGTTCTCAATGTCAAATGCAGAAATGTTAATCCATGCATTTATGACTTCAAGGTTAGACTATTGTAATGCTTTATTGGGGGGTTGTTCTGCACGCTTGGTAAACAAACTACAGCTAGTCCAAAATGCAGCAGCAAGAGTTCTTACTAGAACCAGGAAGTATGACCATATTAGCCCGGTCCTGTCCACACTGCACTGACTCCCTATCAAACATCGTATAGATTTTAAAATATTGCTTATTACTTATAAAGCCCTGAATGGTTTAGCACCTCAGTATTTGAATGAGCTCCTTTTACATTATACTCCTCTACGTCCGCTACGTTCTCAAAACTCAGGCAATTTGATAATACCTAGAATATCAAAATCAACTGCGGGCGGCAGATCCTTTTCCTATTTGGCGCCTAAACTCTGGAATAACCTACCTAACATTGTTTAGGAGGCAGACACACTCTTGCAGTTTAAATCTAGATTAAAGACCCATCTCTTTAACCTGGCATACACATAACATACTAATATGCTTTTAATATCCAAATCCGTTAAAGGATTTTTTAGGCTGCATTAATTAGGTAAACCAGAACCGGAAACACTTCACATAACACCATACTTTCTACATCATTAGAAGAATGGCATCTACGCTAATATTTGTCTGTTTCTCTCTTGTTCTGAGGTCACCGTGGCCACCAGATCCAGTCTGTATCCAGATCATAGGGTCACTGCAGTCGCCCGGATCCAGTACGTATCCAGACCAGATGGTGGATCAGCACCTAGAAAGGACCTCTAATGCCCTGAAAGACAGCGGAGACCAGGACAACTAGAGCCCCAGATACAGATCACCTGTAAAGACCTTGTCTCAGAGGACCACCAGGACAAGACCACAGGAAACAGATGATTCTTCTGCACAATCTGACTTTGCTGCAGCCTGGAATTGAACTACTGGTTTCGTCTGGTCAGAGGAGAACTGGCCCACCAACTGAGCCTGGTTTCTCCCAAGGTTTTTTTCTCCATTCTGTCACCGATGGAGTTTCGGTTCCTTGCCGCTGTCGCCTCTGGCTTGCTTAGTTGGGGTCACTTCATCTACAGCGATATCATTGACTTGATTGCAAATAAATGCACAGACACTATTTAAACTGAACAGAGATGACATAACTGAATTCAATTATGAACTGCCTTTAACTATCATTTTGCATTATTGAGACACTGTTTTCCAAATGAATGTTGTTCAGTGCTTTGACGCAATGTATTTTGTTTAAAGCACTATATAAATAAAGGTGATTGATTGATTGATTGACTTCAATGTAAATGCAATGGTTTCGTTAGCTTAGCAACACCGTGGAGTTTGTTTACACTAGTGTAGTAGTGTTCTTGTTTTGTCTTATGTTATTGGATTTTCTGGTTTTGACCCTGCCTGGACTGTTTATCCCTTTTGGATTGCCCCTCAATAAAACTTCTAACCTGCATTTGGATCTCTCCCGTGTTTCTTGTATCACCGTACCTGACAATACTTCTCTTTTCAATATGAATAAGGTTTTATTAGATAAATCTAAGACATATAAACTAATCTAACACATAAATGCACGCACTCACACATTCACACAAGTTGCAGGAAGATAGAAAGTTAGGGAAAGATGAGTTTAAGAGAATGGAAATATGGAATCCCAAGTTTACAGCAATACGTTAAATTGCATAGACATGAACAACCATCAATCACGATGACACCGGTGACTGCAGTGTCATCTGCAAACTTCAGGAGCTTGACAGAGGGGTCTTTAGAGGTGCAGTCGTTGGTGTACAGGGAGAAGAGCAGAGGGGAGAGAACACATCCCTGAGGGGCACCAGTGTTGGTGGAGCAGCTGTTTGACATGAATTTCCCCAGTCTCACTAACTGTTGCCTATCTGTGAGAAAGCTGGTGATCCACTGACAGATAGAGTTAGGAACAGAGAGCTGGGTCAGTTTGGTCTGAAGGGCTGTTGGGATGATGGTGTTGAAAGCCGAACTAAAGTCCACAAACAGGATCCTCACATAAGTCCCTGTTTTGTCCAGATGTTGCAGGATGAAGTGCAATCCCATGTTGATTGCATCATCCACGGACCTGTTTGTTCGGTAAGCAAACTGCAGGGGGTCCAGTAAGGGTCCAGTGATGTCCTTCGGATAAGCCAGAACCAGTTTTTCAAACGACTTCATGATGACAGACGTTAGAGCCACAGGTCATTAGTCGTTAAGTAATTGGAGAGGGGGATTGCAGGAGGTGTTAATGGATGTGTAGGGAGATAGTCAGAATGGTGTTGGGGGTTTTCAAATCTACAATAAAACCCATTCAGCTTGTTAGCAAGTCGTTGATTAGCCTCAGTGCATGGGGATGGTGTCTTGTAGTTAGTGATGGCTCTTAGTCCTCTCCAAACTGAAGTTGAGTCGTTGGAAGTAAACTGGTCTTCCAACTTTTTAGCGTAGGTCTTTTAAGATTGTACAAGACCCTGTCCCCATTTCTGTAGGCATCCTCTTTGGCCTGATGAAGATTTACTGTAAATCATGGATTATCATTGTTGAATTTTAAATAAGTCCTGGTAGGAATGCATATATCCTCACAGAAACTAATATAGGATGTTACAGTCTCTGTGAATTCGTCGAGATCGGTGGTAGCAGCTTCAAAAACACTCCAATCAGTGAGGTCAAAACAAGATTGTAAATCCTGGTCTGTTTCGCTGGTCCATCTCTTCACAGTCTTTACTACGGGTTTAGCAGATTTTAGTTTCTTTTTGAAGGTCGGTATAAGATGAACCAGACAGTGATCAGAACGTCCAAAGCTTCTCGTGGAACAGAGTGATATGCATACTTTATTGTGGTGTAACAGTGATCCAATATATTACTGTCTATGGTGGGACATGTAACATGCTGTCTGTATTTTGGCAGTTCACGGAGAGATTGGCTTTATTAAAGTCCCCAAGAATGATTAAAGCAGAGTCCGGGTGTTGTTGTTCTGTGTCTGTGATCTGCTCAGCGAGTTTCTGTAAAGCTGAGCTCACGTGCACTTGTAGAGGGATGTAGACACTCACCAGAATGAACGAGTGAAACTACCGCGGTGAATAGAACGGCTTGCAGTTGACAAACTGCATTTCTAGATCAGGACAGCACATCTTCTTTAACACAGTTACATCTGTACACCACCGTTCATTGATGTAAAAGCATGTCCCACCGCCCCGCGATTTCCCCGTTGATTCTGTTGTTACGTGCTAGCTTTATTTTTCTTTAAAGTCTAGGAGAACTAGGCATAGCAGTAACAAAGTTTTGGAGAGAGAGAAAGAGCACAGGTCCTTCTTATCTCTAGTCCCAGTAACACACATCCCAAAACTAGTAAACTTAGAAAAAGTATTTATTGAATCAAAAGAAAAAGGATAAGAGGAAACAAACTTCAGGAGGGGGCAAAGGCCAACAAAACAAACAAAGAGGTTTCTAACTCAGTTTTAACCATAACTTACCTAAACATTGAAATAAAGAGTAAATAAATAACAAATAAATTTCCCTTTCTCCCTAACTACCCATAACCAGGAGAAAAGCAGATTCAAACAAAAATGGCACCCACCTCCCTACAGGTTTCCTTAAAAGAAAACTTTAAGTTCTAAACAAAACCATAAATCTCAAACTATATCTACAATTGCCCCAATAGTTAACAGATTTCCACAACATAAGATGAAGCTATCTGGAACAAGGAGAAAAGAAGTCCATGTGGCAAGTTGGCATCTGCAACCCTCTCTCTCCCCTTGTTGTGAGATGGTGCTGGCTTTATATGCTGACATTCTCCCGACTACAGCCAATCAATGGAGCTGAGGTTAATGGGCAGCAAATCAACAACAGGTGATCCCAATCACCAGCATGAGCATGGTGGCAGTAGACATGAGGAGAAACAAAAACACACCACAAAGCACATTAAATGATTACAAATAAAGTACGTCTTAGGACGCAACACCCCCAACATTAAATTTTTACAACCCACGGATTGTAAAATAAACTACTCCTAGAACACCCATAGGAGTGCAATTCAAACCTGACTTTGTTAACCAACCCACTTAAGTCTCCACATCTGCAGTTCTAGAAAGTGCATCCGCCACCACATTGTCTTTTCCACGGATGTGTTGGAGGTTAAGGTTATACTCCTGGATAATTAAGGCCCAGCGCATCAAACGCTGATTGGAGTTGGACATGCGGGAGAGAAAAATCAGTGGGTTATGGTCAGTGTACACGTCAATAGGTATGGCACTACTTCCCAAATAAACCTCGAAAAGCTGAAGAGCTAGAAGCAAAGCAATGGCCTCTTTTTCAATTGTACTATAGCGTTGCTGGCATTTCGAGAACTTTTTGGAGAAGTAGCAGATAGGGTGGTCAATTCCATGGGAGTCCTCCTGCAGCAGAACTCCCCCAGCACCAGTACCACTGGCATCCACTTGGAGTTTGAAAGGCAGATCAAAGTTAGGGGCAGACAACACTGGAGCATAACAAAGAAGATCTTTTGCGGCCTTAAAAGCATGATCACACTCAGGGTTCCGCTTAAAACTCTTTGTAGTACTGAGAAGGTCTGTGAGAGGTGACACGACAGTGGAGAAATTACAACAAAATCCCCGATAGTACCCACTCATACCCAAGAACCGGCGTAACTCATGCTTGTTACGGGGTGTAGGAAACTCAAGTATGGCAGCAACCTTGGCCTCGACTGGCTTGACACAACCCTGGCCAACTTGTTTCCCCAGATAGATTACCACAGCTTTTCCGATCTCACATTTGGCAAGATTCAAGGTTAAGGAGGCAGCCGCCAGGCGACTGAATACTAACTTCAAAGTTTTGACGTGATCTTCCCAAGTTTTTGAATAGATGACCAAGTCATCTAAGTACGTGTCGCTATTTGGCACCCCTGTCAAAACCACCTGCATAAGGCGCTGGAAGGTGGCAGGAGCGTTTCTCATACCGAAAGTTAACACCTCATATTGCAGGAAGTGTTCAGGCGTGACAAATGCAGAGATCTCAGATGCCCTTGAAGTTAGGGGGACTTGCCAATAACCCTTTAACAGGTCTAGTTTAGTGACAAACCTAGCAGAGCCTACCCTGTCAACACAGTCTTCCAGTCTAGGCAGAGGGAAAGAATCAGGTTTCGTTAAGGAATTAACCTTACGATAGTCGGTACAGAAACGATAAGAGCCATCAGATTTGGGCAATAACAAACAGGGCGAACTCCATGGACTTTGACTGTGCACTGCTATTCTATGCTGCAGCATGTACTCCACCTCAGATCTCATTATTTCACGCTTTTTAGGGTTTACTCTATAAGGATGTTGCTTAACTGGAAGAGATTCACACACAATATCATGTTTTAACATGGTTGTTCTACCGGGCACGTTAGAAAAGATTGAAGGATAGTCCTGAACCATTCGAATAATCTGCTCACTCTGTTCTTTTGTCAGGTGTACAAGAAAGCTCTGCAGGTCACTCAATATGGCAGAGTTTTGAAGCCGTTTAGCTACAACTTGCACATCCTTCCCAACAGGTTAATCCTCTGGAATCACACCAGCAGAAGCAACAGCCACAGATGGAACAAGGGAAGAAACACATTTCTCACCACGCACAATAAACTGGTTCAACATATTTATATGGCATACACGGGTCTTTCGCCTGCGGTCAGGAGTGTGAATGACATAATTGGTGTCACTGAGCTTCTCTTTGACTTCATAAGGACCCGAGAATTTAGCTTGGAACACAGAACCCGGATCAGGCAAGAGAACAAGAACACTATCACCCGGTTGAAAACTACGACTCATGCTTCTCTTATCGTAGCGGGTCTTCATTTTTGACTGGGCTATAACCAAGTGTTCTCGAGCAAGTTCGCAGGCCTTATGCAATTGCTCACGAACAGTGCTGACATAGTCAAGTACAGTCACAGGAGATGAAGCTTTAGCTAATAATTGCTCACTTAGCAACTTCAAAAAACCACGCACAGTGTGCCCAAAAACAAGGTCAGCGGGGCTAAACCCAATACTCTCTTGCTCTGCTTCACGGACAGCAAACAGAAGATACGGAAGACCCTCAGCCCAATCCTTCCCACTGGCTAAGCAATAAGAGCGCAACATGAATTTAAGGGTTTGATGAAATCTTTCAAGTGCGCCCTGCGACTCAGGGTGGTACGCACTTGAGAGCTGATGTTTAATCCCTAATTCAGCAAGGGTCTGAGTGAATGCCTTTGATGTAAAGTTAGACCCTTGATCAGTTTGCACAACACAAGGCAAACCAAAGGTAGTGCAGAACTTCACAAACTCTTTAATTACCACTTGGGCTCTAATCTAACGTAAAGGTATCGCTTCTGGGAAACGTGTCGCAGTACACATGATGGTCAAAATGTATTCGTGTCCTGGCTTGGATTTTGGTACAGGACCAACACAATCGACAAGGAGTCGCTCAAAAGGTTCTCTTATAACTGGTATCGGCTGCAAAGGGGCAACTGGTATATTTATATTGGGCTTCCCAGCCAATTGGCATACAGGACACGATCTACAAAACTTAGACACATCTGATTTTAATCCAGGCCAATAAAAGTACCAGGAAACTCGACGAAAGGTTTTTGTGACACCCAAATGCCCTGATAGCACATGTTCATGACCCAGTTTTAACACCTGCTCTCGATAATCAGCTGGCAATACAATTTGGTTCGATTCATGTGAATCCTTGTGAGTTTCATGCCTCCACTTACGCATGAGCACTGTATCTTCAAAGAAATAAGCTACCTTAGCATTAGACACTTGGCTCAGGGGGACAGCAGCTTCAATGCATTTCACTAATGAAAGGTCTAACTTCTGTGCAACAGCCAATTGTTCCCTACCAACTTTTAAAGGAACTGTAACTGCGTTCTCAGAAATAGGACAAACTTCTGCCTCTACTACCTTCTTATCCTCCACAAGTTCATCATGCGACACCAAAAACGATTCAGAGAGATCCACCATGTCTCTGAATTAGAGATCGACCGATATGGGTTTTTCTATAGCCGATGCCAATGCCGATGTTTAGAGGTCAGGGTCAGCCGATGGCCGATATGTGCTGCCGATTTTTAGGGCCGATATATTGGAGTTTTCCCCTTGATTTGAATGCTAAAATGTCACACTAATAATAAGTGGATGCACAACACATTTTTTCTAAACCTATCATAATTTATTGAGCACTGACTTGAACCATCTCTTCATTCATCTTAATTTAGTGCACTAAAATTAATAAACTGACCAAGTATTAAATATATAAAACAGGTAATATATATATATATATATATATATATATATATATATATATATATATATATATATATATGTCAATCATTTACATAAAAGTTTTAGAGCATTTACATTTATCAAGTAGAATTTTTCAAGTTTGTTGGAACATAAATGTAAACTTAAATATACATTTAAATAAATACAATTTTAGAAATAAAAATCAATTAAACTGAAAAATAAAAAAAATAAATTATAAAAAATAAAGTAAAATTCTACTTGATAAATGTAAATGCTCTAAAACTTTTATGTAAATGATTGACATTATATATATATATATATCACTGATTCTTGAAACTTTGGCAAAAACATGTCCCACTAAGAAAAGTGCTAATTCTGTTGGAAATGTATAAAATTGTCATGCATAAAAAGAATCAAGGTTATAATCAGGGGCTCCTTTGCAAATATGTAAGGTTTTTTTATAGGTTTAATTTTTAATTTTTTTATTTAATGATTATATGCTGGCCCATTGCCTACAAAATCAGTTGTCCTCGGATAGGAGGTAATCATTTCAACTTGATTAAAAAAACAAAAATTAATAATTGAATTGAATAATATCTTTACCACATGAAAGAGTACATTGTAATATGTATTAAAAACTACAAACAGTGAGTTTTGAACAATATTTACTACTATTTTGTGGTTGCTTAAATTGTGTCCCACATATTCGTCACCACCGTCAGATATTTATAAAAAGCAATAAAATCAGGCAACAACAAGGTTGACTACATTCCCGAGGACCCCATTTCCAAACCTTCAGCTCTACTGCATGCATCAAGATCAACCAAGCTCCTGTAAGTTGGCTATTTTCTCTTAAACTTGTTCATATTTTTGGACACTGCTACTGTCACAACCATAACATGTCAACACCGTCTACTTTGTATAAAAAATATTAGATTAGATTATGACATAAATGTATACTTTTTAAGAAGAGGTCTGAGGTAGCTAGCAACAGAGGGGAAACTAGATGGCTAATGTGAACAACTCATGCATATCATGTGAAAGAGTAGGTTTTTGTCACCACCGTCAGACGTCACCACCGTCAGGTTTTCTGTCTGACGGTGGTGACTTACAGTCTGACGGTGGTGACGAAATCCTCCAAATGGTCCTCAACGGAGGCTAGAATATAATTGTTGATCACAATAAATACCAATATGACCTGTAATGTATTTTAGGAAGTTATGGCTAGGCAGAAGCTATCTGTGGAGGAGAGAAGGAGAAGAAACAGGGAATATCAAAAAAAGAGGAGAGAGAAAATACACAGTGAGGCAGAGTTAAAGGAGGAATACCTCAGAACAGAAAGGCAAAGATGGAAGAAGAGGGTGGAGAAAGGGAAGGTAAAAAATATAAATGATTTGAATGAAAGGGAAAAGAGAAGTCAAAGAAAGGCTTGGAAACGTAGACAACAAGTATCAAGAGAACGCAAGAGAAAGAGCTTAGATCCCCCAGAAACTCCCCCAGACAGTCCAGTGGATCAGGCCATACACAAGCCAGCTCGAAGTAGACAGGCTATAGCAGGTGAAAGGGAAAGAAAGAAAACAAGAGCAAGATACTCAAGAGAGATGAAAGCTATGAGGAATAAACTTCAAGAGGTAATGAAGGATAGAAACAAAATGAAAAAGCGTTGGGTACGAGAACAAGCTTGGAATAAAAAAACACAAGAATCACCAAGAAAAAAAACAGAGCAGCTGCTGCGGGGAAGCCAACTCAAAAACTCCTCCATCAAGAAAACTCTGCTGTTCCACAACGCACTCATTCATGAATTGAAACAAAACAAGTCTGCCCACAATAACTTGACTCTGTCGGGCAAGGTTCTAAAAAAATATCGGCTCATTCACCAGACAAGGCAATTTGGCATAACATATAACACACTGCGGAAGAGGAGGCTTTCTGATAAAAAACCTGCATACATTCAAACAATTACTCATAAGGTTCAGGATTTCTACCATAATGCAGCACGAATGACAACTGACAAACAGGACACAATTACACGCAATAAATTAAAGCATCAGAGAATGATTCTGACTGATACAGTATTGAACCTCCACAAGGAGTTCACCAAGAAGGAACCAATAGTGAAGCTCAGTTATTCATCCTTCTGTGCCTTACGTCCATTCTATGTCACAGCACCAAGACCGTCCGATCGTAAGACATGCCAATGTCAGTACCATGACAACGCTAAGCTGATGCTTGAAGTCCTAAGGGAAAATGGTGTCGTCAAGTCTAGCAAACTGGAGGATAGTTTTCAACTTGTCTGCTGTTTACAGACAAGCGAGGCATGTCTTCTGCGCTCCTGCACCCGTTGTCTCCACAAACATACACTTCCCACACCACGGCAAGACCAGACCAATGTTGAATGGCAGCAATGGGAACGAGTTCAGGATCAAACAGCAGATGGGCTCCACTTCAACACAAGACGTGTGATGCACAGTGGCACACTGGGAGAGCTTATCCAACAATATGAAGACAAACTGAAGACAGAAACAACAACACATGTGTGCTCAGTTCAGAACCAGACCAGAGAGTACAGGAGCATGATAGAGAAGTGTAATGATAGCTCAGTAATTGTGCATGTGGACTTTTCTGAGGTGTGGAAATGCAAGTATAGTACTGAGGTACAGTCATGCCATTTTGGACAGAACCTCCCACAGCTCAACCTGCACACTGGCATGTACTATACAAAAGAACAGAAGACAGGCTTTTGCACAGTATCAGAATCCAAACGACAAGATGCATCTGCAATTTGGACTCACATGGAACCAGTCCTGACAGATATTCATTTAAAGTTTCCAAAAGTTGATACTATTCACTTTTGGTCAGACGGCCCCAGCAAGCAATACAAGAACAAGAAGAACTTTTTTCTCCTCTGCAGTGTCCCTCCAACTCTAGGTTTCAAGAGAACAACCTGGAACTTCTTCCCCACCTCACATGGGAAGGGAGCCCCAGACGGGATTGGAGGAACTGTGAAAAGGACTGCAGACATCCTTATACTGCGGGGGAATGACATTGTGAACGGGAACATCTTCCATGAGATGGTTGGCAGAAGCCTCTGCAGCACTAAGCTCTATATCATTACTGAAGCTGACATGCAGCCATATGATTCACTCCTTTCTCAACCACTAAAACCTGTACCTGCAACAAGGAAACTCCACCAGGTCACACCGACACACAGAAACGACTCTGAGATCCACTGTAGATCACTGTCCTGTTTCTGTAGTGAGCCAAAGATGTGCGAGTGTTTCAGCCCAACAATATTCCAGTTGACTGCCAATGCACCCAGGGTACAGGTAGAGGATGACAGTCCTATACCAATGAAAAAGAGGAAAGGTCCTTTGGCAATGTTGATGGAGGAAATGGAACAGGAGGAAAGTGAGCAAGAGCCAATGGAGCAAGAATCACTGACCAACAGTGGTCCTGATGGGACAGTGACAGATCTATCTGCTGATGTAGTTCATTGCGGAGATTGGCTTGCAGTCATTTATGACCAGAACTGGTGGTTAGCAAAAGCTGTCACTGTGGATGCTCATCATCAAGATGTGGAAGTGGAGTTTTTCCACCCTCATGGGCCTAACACACGATTCTATCCAAAAGGAGGTGGAAAGGATGTGTGCTTCATACCATTTGACCATATTCTGGTCAAACTTGTGGAACCGTCATCACCAGGTCGTGCAAGCAGGACAAGGGAGATTTACAACCTGTCTGCTGAAGTCATGGACTTCATAGAGGAGAAACATATACACCATATACTTCCTGATAAAGCTACATGATTGGTGGAGTGATGTAAATCAGTCAGGGAATACTCACATGAGTTCACATTTGAATTATTAATATTATTGTTCCAGATGTGTTTTGTGTTATTTCCATGGAATGCTTTCTGTATTTTGCAACATTTCAGTTTATGGAAAAGAGACGGTAAGACATAGTTATTCATCTATTATTTCAGTTTATAGTCTAGTTTACATAATAATTTGATTACATTATTTTATGACTGGGCACTACATAACAGTTAAATTTGAGGTCAGTGATGAATTCTATCTTATTGCTACTGGTAATGATTTCTTTTTTCTTTTATTTTACTTATGATGAATATTAAGGGGTACTTTTATTAATGATAACTTTGTTAATTTAACCTATATGTTTCTTATTGAATGTTTGCCACTGTGCTGTTACAATTGTTGTTATCTGTTCTTCATGTCCAATATACAGTTTACAGTCCAGTTTTCAGAAGAATATAATGTATTATTTTATGAGTAGGGTGCAATAGATGAAAGTTTAAGATGATGTCAGTAATGCATCATTATTCCTACTGGTAATGACTATTTTTTACTATGATTTTTATTTTTTACTTATTTTCTTATAATTGATGATATGGGGATATGGTACTTTTAGATATTGCTTAATTGTACCATATATTCCTTGAAACATGTTTATCACAGTGTTTAGGATTGTTGTTGTTTTTTTTGGACAAAATAGTTAAATAAAGTTGGAAGCAGAAAGCCATTGACTTGAGTAGTATACATTTTGGAATTGTATGTTGTAATGAGGCCACTGTCACCACCGTCAGAATAGTGTCACCACCGTCAGAGGGAGTTGTTTTTGTTTTAAATGAATATGCTTACAATATGTTTCTTCAGTGCTGTTGAGTTATTAAAGAAATCATCTATTTTAATACAAAAATATGTTTGTTAAATAAAAAAACATTAATTTTTATATTTAGGTTTAAAGTAAACGTTATATGATGTTAGATCTTTTAAAGGAGTGCACGTGAAACATTATAAAAAATTAACAAAAGTGAATATTCAACATTTAACAGCATATATGTGTACTAAGAATGCCATATACTTATTTAAAAACTCTAAATACATATTGGACCAAATAAATAAAAAAATATTAGGTTTATATTGTGTATGACGGTGTCAACAGAAACAAAGTAATAACTGGAAAAACGCCTATTTTATGAAAAAAATACAAAATGGGGAGGTTGCACCAGGACATTGCTGAACAGCCAAAACCTTGTTCTATAATAATAAACCTTCAGATTTTGTAATTTAACTAACTTTTTATTTTCTAAATTAAATCCTGTTTTATCCAAATTCTCAAGAATCAGTGATATATATATATATATATATATATATATATATATATATATATATATATATATATATATATATATATATATATATATATATATATTACCTGTTTTATATATTTAATACTTGGTCAGTTTATTAATTTTAGTGCACTAAATTAAGATGAATGAAGAGATGGTTCAAGTCAGTGCTCAATAAATTATGATAGGTTTAGAAAACAGTAGTGCTGCAAAGACACTAGCAACCAGCAACATTTGTGTTTGGTATGACACAGAACACCTAAAGTGCATTCTAATTTCGAACTTACATCGCAGTCTGTTCATTATTAAAATAAAGTAGAGTCAACCAAACATTTAAAAAGTTACACTGGTCAGTTTAAATACACCCTATACCGGTCCTCTCTGGTGTTATGCCAAGGACGTTTTTGCTCATGTGAAGAGGATGATTTTTCCGTCTAGTTTACATTAAAAAAATATTATAGTTTAACATTCAGATACATTGCGAATATGGAAACATTTGGATATGTGCAGAACGAGACATGAGCAATAACCTCCAAATACATCTAGTCAAACCCGCGCTCGCTCGTCCTCGTCCTCACATGGCATAATATCTTCTTTTTAACATAATAATAAGGACTTCTCATCTCCCTGTCTGCTGTGATGAAGTGAGCAGTTATCATCACAGAGCTCTCCATCCCCCTGGACGTCCACCCGTCTGTCGTGAGCGCAACAGAGGATGCTCGGGATAGCTCATCCACAACTTTTTTCTTCTCCTGTACATAAAGATCTGGCACAATCTTTTCACTCTAACCTCATTCCTTCATCAATATATCTGACAGGGAAGCCAAAATGCGCGGGGCGTTCAAGCTCCACCGCTCGGCATTATCACTGAGTGTGGACTGAACATGCGCAACTTTTTTTTTTTTTTTTCATAAATCAATCCGCGGGTCACGCGTATGCCGAACTGAAGATATTGATCTGACCGGATCAATGATGATCCGTTGCACCACTACTATAGTGTCATTTGAAAACATTGCAGTTGCGTTTCAAAATACAACAACGACCACAACGAAACCATTTAAAGAGGCGCATTCAGCGGTCTCCTTGACAGAAAACATTCAGCAAAGTAAAATGATCTCAAACGTATGGCGCGCTCTCTTCATTTTATCAAACGATCATAATCACATTTATTCATTTTACAGTCCTGCTACTAGCATTTTATTAATACTAAAACCCCTTTAATTCAGGTGAGAAAGCTTTTTTCCAAGTGGCTTTTGCACATAATAATAATACCACTGCAGACGCATTTTGCAGCATTAAGGTTATTGCTTGACCGTTAATTTAAACGACGATCGATCATGGAAATTATCGAATATTGGCATCCCTAAATACAAATGAGTTGGATGGAAAAATGATTATTGGCTGCATCAAACCATGCTTCCGAACAAATGTTATTCACCGTTCTGGGCAGCTCCAGGACGTCTGTCTCTCAGAGCGCGGTGCTGTCTGTGAGCGGGGCGGAGTAACGGAGCCCTCAATCACGCTGCAGTGTTTGTAAGAGCTGACAACTTCTCCACCCCATTTACAGAGTGAAATTCTCTGACTACCTTTATCTCGCAGGTCTGTTGTTGAATCTTCCAAAAGCTTCACATGCAGTGGCTGCAGCAGCACTTTCCACCGCGCCAATAACACGGGGCTGTCCGCCGACGTGCCTGACTTTAAATCGGCGCTACTAAACACGGATATCGGCCGATGCCGATATATTAAAAAATGACAAATATCGGCCCGATATATCGGCCGAGCGAGATATCGGTCGACCTCTACTCTGAATTTAGCCGACTGGGCACGTGTCACAGCGCACGCAGGGAAAGCTGCAGGAAATTGACGGGCTAGGTCAGGTTGATCACACAATTTAGGGGTATGGACCACAATTGGTCAGGGAAAAACTTTGCCGCCAGCTAAGTCATTTCCTAGAATCACACCCACTCCCTCGACAGGTAACTGAGAACGTACACCAAGTTTTACAGTACCGGTTACAAGGTCTGATTTCAAGTAGACATTGTGAAGAGGAACATTTATACACTGCATTCCAATTCCACGTATAAGCACGTCTGTACCAGAATAAGTCTCGGTAGACCGGGGCAATAATTCTTCTAAGATAAACGACTGAACTGACCCAGTGTCTCGCAAAATGGTGACAGGTTTACACTCAGAGTCAACTGAGACAGACACTGAACCAGTCAGTAAGAAAGGTTGATAGGACAGAGCGGTCATATGGCTTTCCTCACATACGGGGTGTACGAGTGCAACACTTTTAGATTTGGAAGCAGAGTTCTTTTGCTTCCACGCCTTACAGTCAGAAATTAAATGACTGCTGTCGAGACAGTAAAAACAAACTCGTTTATCATTTGAAGCATTCCTACGGCGCGCACTTGATTGAGTCTCACCTTTGCCAATGCGTGAGAAAACACGTGTTGCTTCCCTATCAGATACTTCGTAAGTGGATGGGGGCACATTAACACGACGTGCGGGGGAAAACACAGTCCGATGGGTCAACACAAACTCATCGGCAAAAACTACGGCATCGAAAAGGTTTGCAACTTTCTGCTCATTTAAATGGACAACAACATTCTCTGGAATAGAATGTTTGAAGTCCTCCAGCAAGAGCAGCTCTTGAAGCTGATCAAGAGTCATGATCCCACTGGAAAGACACCATTTCTCGAAAAGGGTTTTCTTCTCCTTGCGAACTCAACAAACGTCTGTTTGGCTGTTTTCAAATGTGACCTAAATTTTTGACGGTATGCCTCAGGCACTAACTCGAACGCTCGTAGAACAGCAGATTTCACTATATCATAATCAAGGGACTGATCTATTGGTAAAGCAGAGCAAACCTCTTGCGCTTTACCAGAAAGACTGCACTGCAATAGCAGAACCCACACATCTTTCGGCCACCGCAATTTTGTAGCAATCTATTCAAAAGCAACAAAATACGAATCCACTTCCGCTTCTCTAAACGGTGGTACAAGTTTAAGAGACCTGCCAACATCAAAATCTGTCTCAGAAGTCGCATTATCTGTAACTTGAGGTACAAAAACAGCAGGTGAAGCGACGGGCGATACAGCAGAAGGGAGTCTAGAGCGAGGCATAGGAATCGGTTATTGATTCAACTCCTGAGCACGCAAATCTAATTGACGCATCTTAATGTCCCTTTCTGCTTGTGCCTCTATAGTACGAAGCCTGATCTTTTGCTCTTCACAATCCTGCCTTTTTATCTCAAGATCTAACTCCTTCAACTTGACAGCTAACATAGCTTCACTCAGAGACTCAGCTGCCAGCTGAGGAAAAACCTCACCTGACACATCCTCTGCGGTGTTCCCAGGTTGTTCCTCAGTACTGACAGCAGAGTAATCTGGTAAAACTCCATCATCAACCAACTTAAAAAAAAACGAGCAGATACTTAAAATACAACGCGGTACTATTTCACATGAAAGGACGAGCCCCCACTTGTTACGTGCTAGCTTTATTTTTCTTTAAAGTCTAGGGGAACTAGGCATAGCAGTAACAAAGTTTTGGAGAGAGAGAGAGCACAGGTCCTTCTTATCTCTAGTCCCAGTAACACACATCCCAAAACTAGTAAACTTAGAAAAAGTATTTATTGAATCAAAAGAAAAAGGATAAGAGGAAACAAACTTCAGGAGGGGGCAAAGGCCAACAAAACAAACAAAAAGGTTTCTAACTCAGTTTTAACCATAACTTACCTAAACATTGAAACAAAGAGTAAATAAATAACAAATAAATTTCCCTTTCTCCCTAACTACCCATTACCAGGAGAAAAGCAGATTCAAACAAAAATGGCACCCACCTCCCTACAGGTTTCCTTAAAAGAAAACTTTAAGTTCTAAACAAAACCATAAATCTCAAACTATATCTACAATTGCCCCAATAGTTAACAGATTTCCACAACATAAGATGAAGCTATCTGGAACAAGGAGAAAAGAAGTCCATGTGGCAAGTTGGCATCTGCAACCCTCTCTCTCCCCTTGTTGTGAGATGGTGCTGGCTTTATATGCTGACATTCTCCCGACTACAGCCAATCAATGGAGCTGAGGTTAATGGGCAGCAAATCAACGACAGGTGATCCCAATCACCAGCATGAGCATGGTGGCAGTAGACATGAGGAGAAACAAAAACACACCACAAAGCACATTAAATGATTACAAATAAAATACGTCTTAGGACGCAACACTGTGTCGCGATCCGCTCTAAACAGCTGAAAGCCCGGCAGATGGAGCACGCTCTCCGGTATGGCGTCATTCAGCCAGGTTTCCGTGAAACACAGAGCAGCAGAGTGTGAGAAATCCTTATTTGTCTGAGAGAGCAGAAGGAGTTCATCCGTTTTGTTGGGTAGAGAGCGGAGATTTGCCAGATGGATGCTAGGCAACGGCGTTCGAAATCTGCGCTTCCTGAGTCTGACGAGCGCTTCCGCTCGCTTTCCCCGTCTGCGCGTCCTGAAGTGCTTGATCAGCGACGCTGCTCCTCCGATAATAATGTTCTGTAAAAAACGTCTGTATGATAGAAATCTGGAAAAATATCCTGTGGTGTGTTCTGCCAAATGTTGAGCAGTTTATCCCTGGTGAAACTGGGATCACACATTAGTGCAATCACTGTTCTACATTTTACGGTTTTCCTTATACTTTTCGTGCTTTTACCTGTAAAAACAGGATAAAATGAAAAGACCAAGAGAGTTGTATTGTTCCAGAGACAACAATAAATATATAAAGAATAGATGGTACTGGCGTCTTTATTCCATATGGCACACAAAGCATGTCTCCATTACCAACGCTTCCACAATACATTACTGCCACCTACAGGCACCAATCAGTATTCATCACAATAGATACTCATTACATCTCTTTTCCTTTTTTTATTTTATTTTTTAAACACATTAGTTTCACAATTACTAATAATTCACATCAGCCCAACTGTAAAAACAGTTCATTTCATTTTTTTTATAAACACATTAGATCCACAATTACTAAAAATTCACATCAGCCCAACTGTAAAAACTGTTCAGTTTAAATAGTGTCTGTGCATTTATTTGCAATCAAGTCAATGATATCACTGTAGATGAAGTGACCCCAACTAAGCAAGCTAGAGGCGACAGCGGCAAGGAACCGAAACTCCATCGGTGACAGAATGGAGAAAAAAACCTTGGGAGAAACCAGGCTCAGTTGGGGGGTCAGTTCTCCTCTGACCAGACGAAACCAGTAGTTCAATTCCAGACTGCAGCAAAGTCAGATTGTGCAGAAGAATCATCTGTTTCCTGTGGTCTTGTGCTGGTGCTCCTCTGAGACAAGGGGCCCTATTTTAACGATCTGAAACGCAAGTGTCAAAGCGCAAAGCGCAAGTAAGTTTGTGGGCGGGTCTCAGCGCTGTTGCTATTTTCCCGCCGGGATAAATGGCTCTTGCGCCCGGCGCAAATCTAAAATGGGTTGGTCTGAAGTGGCTTCATTATTCATAGGTGTGGTTTGGGCATAACGTGAAATAAACCAATCAGAGCGTCATCCAACATTCCCTTTAAAAGCAGGTGCGCAAGTTCCATTATGGATTGCTATTATTATGGCGTATTTACCAGGCACACGCCAGGAGCGGTTCACAGCCGAGGAGACTGATGTTCTTGTAAGAGCAGTGAAAGACAGAGAAGTTGTGTTGTATGGGGATGGGAGAAACCCACCCAAAATAGCGTCGGTTAAACAGGCGTGGGAGGAAATAGCCACAATTGTTTCATCGATTTTTTTTTCCTGGTTCTTGACGGACAAACCAATTTGTCAGATGTCCTTATATACATATATGACCTCAAACAGGTCTGATCCTTAATTACTACAATTAGCCTGAATAATTTGTAAGCTAGATTTATGCCTATTTTTTCACATCTTCGTGGCACACCAAAATGATTTCCGTCATCTCATGTGTTAATATTTTTTTAGTGTAACAATTTATGATTTGCAAAAATAACTGTTGCATCTGTGTAGATTACATGAGCAAAGTGTATGCGCGTTGTGCACGCTATACATTATGGTCAAGCATGCGCCCTTAAAATAGCATAATGAACAACGCGCAACGCGCAACGCGCCACTGACTTTAGACTAGGTTTTTTCTGGTCAGTGGCGCAATTGTTTAATGGAACAGCAAAATAGCACCAGGGATTGTTTGCGCCGGAACACGCCTCCTTTTTTGCGCTTAAACCCTAGGGAGCACAAGTTCATTCACTAGTTTAGCGACGTGCTTCTGTGGAGGGAAAAGCGCGCTTTGCGCAGGTGCAAAATAGGAATGACACATGCGTCGGTGTACAAAGTCAATTGCGCTGGGTGCAAGATAGGGCCCAAGGTCTTTACAGGGGATCTGTATCTGGGCTCTAGTTGTCCTGGTCTCCGCTGTCTTTCAGGGATGTAGAGGTCCTTTCTAGGTGCTGATCCAACATCTGGTCTGGATACGTACTGGATCCGGGCGACTGCAGTGACCCTCTGATCTGGATACGGACTGGATCTGGTGGCTACGGTGACCTCGGAACAAGAGAGAAACAGACAAATATTAGCGTAGATGCCATTCTTCTAATGATGTAGCAAGTACGGTGTTATGTGAAGTGTTTCCGGTTCCGGATTACCTAATTAATGCAGCCTAAAAATCCTTTAATGGATTTGGATATTAAAAGCATATTTGTATGTTATGTGTATGCCAGGTTAAAGAGATGGGTCTTTAATCTAGATTTAAACAGCTAGTCCACAACTGAGTGGAGAAGAACGGTAACTCAGAAGAGACAGATTTATATCAGACCTGCTTGCTGCGGCTTTTTTCACAAGTCTTTTTACAATTTGTACCCCTTTTTCTGCTTTACCATTTGCCTTTGGATAAAGTGGGCCTTGAAGTAGTATGTTTAAAACCGTACTGTTCCGCAAACAGTTTGAATTCACAACTAGTGTACTGAGGACCATTGTCACTTTGCACAATATGAGGAATTCCATGCCTTGCAAAGATGCTTTTCATGCATTGAATCATGTCATTCGATGTGGTATGATGGAGCTGTTCAAATTCAGGATAATTGGAATAATAATCGATAAACACCAGATAATCCTTACCATTCAACTGGAAAAGATCAGTTCCTACTTTTTGCCACAGATCAGTAGGATGAGCAGCTATCATCATAGGTTCTTTGGCCAGTTTATAATGATGACTCAGACAGAAGTCACACTGATTGATGTATTTCTCAATGTGCACATTAATTCCAGGCCAGAAAACAGCTTGTCTAGCTATTCTCTTGCATTTTTCGATACCAAGATGTCCCTCATGAATTCTACGAAGCATGTCGTGGTGCATTGATAACGGAATGACAATTCTGTTCATTCTCAACAGCATGACCTCAACCACACTTAGTTCTGCCCTTAAAGGAAAGTACTGTGGACACTTGCCTTTGATCCATCCACGTTGAAGGTATGCAATAACCCTCTGCAATTCAGCGTCCTTTGCAGTTTCCTCTGAAATCAGCTTTAACATCTCATCTGAAACTGGTAACGCTGAATACACCATACTCACATGTCTCTCAACTTCGTCCATTTTGCTGATCTCCGAAGCTACTGGCGCCCCCAATCCATCCTGAGAGGCGTCTGTAGAGATCTTAGTTGGTCGTGTGTGATCAAAAAAAACAAGGACAGGTTCAGTAGTAAGAGTCTCCTTTAACTGCTTCCATTCTTGATCATGTACTGAAGTCCAGACAAACTCCTGATCATTTTTTAACAACTTTTCTCATATGGGTAGTTTTACCTGACAAATTTGGCAGAAATTTGCCAAGGAAGTTCACCATTCCCAAAGCACACAGAATTCCCTTCTTATCCGTAGGTGGAGGCATATCAAAGAGGGCTTGTACTTTTGCTGGATGTGGCTCCACAGCTTTTGCAGACAGCTTGTCCCCTAAAAAAGTGATCTCTGTGACTCCAAATTGACACTTTTTCTGATTGAGCTTTAAATCATGTGCTCAAACTCTTTCCATCACTTTTACTAATCGCTGATTATGTTGTTGAATGGTGGACCCCAACACCACAATATCATCAATATATACTTGAACACCCTCTAGACCTTCAATAAGGGTTTCCATTGCTCAATGAAATATCTCAGGAGCTGATTTTATTCCAAAAGGAAGTCGAAGAAAACAATATCTCCCAAAGGGAGTATTAAATGTACAATACTGGCTACTCTCAGAATCCAATCGGATCTGCCAGAATCCTTGAGATGCATCTAATTTGCTAAAAAACTTAGCTCCTGACATGTCACTAATGATCTCTTCACGGATGGGTATCTGGTAATGTTCTCGTTTGATGCTATCATTGAGGTCTTTAGGATATAAACACACTCTTAAGTCACCATTAGGCTTCTTCACACAAGTTATATAATTTACCCAGTCTGTAGGTTGTTCAATCCGTTGTATTACTCCTGATTGGGCCATGCGATCCAATTCCTTTTTCAAGGCCTCACGCAGAGGTGCAGGGACCCACCGGGGAGCATGAATGACTGGAGAAGCATCATCTTTCAGTTGTATTTTATAAGTAAATAGCAGTTTGCCTTGACCTTCAAAAACATCTGGAAATTGTTTGACAATGTCAGTTATATTGTCACAGACAGGCTGTAAGACTACGGTTTCCTTGTTGACTTGATAAACTCTTTTAACCAAATGAAGGTCTTCACACGCTCTATCTCCTAAAAGAGATTCATGACCGTTGGGAACTACAACAAACATCAAACTCTTCATCTTTCCTTTTACTTGTATGTTTAGTCTGCATATTCCTCGCGTTTCAATTGGTTGTCCATTATAGGCTTTGAGGGGAACTGTACGTTTTTTAATTAGAGATTTTTCCTTCAGAGCTTTTACATCTCTTATGTTAATTAAATTCACTTTTGCACCCGTATCTAATTTAAAGGGTACTACGGTCCCATTATCCACAAGAGGAACAATCCACATCGAAGACTTGACTGAATCATCACTTGATACACACGTTTCAGCATCCAGATTTACTTTCTCTTCAGAAACCATGTTCACATAAAATGAGTCGCTCAAATCACTGTCATCTGCCCCCTCCACTAAATGCACTTTATTTTCCCTCTTCGTGTCTTTTGAAAAACACATTTTTGCAAAGTGGTTGGGGCCATTACACTTAGAACATCTTTTTCCGAAAGCTGGGCACTGTCTGAACTTATGTTTGGTCCCACAGCGCTTGCATGAGAATGTTTCATTGTCATCATCTCTTTTCTCTGAATGAAATGGCATCAACTTCTACACTGGGAAATGACAAAGCGGCTGTATTAGTCCCATCAAACTGCTTTTCTTGCTGTGTCGCTACTTCACTGGATTGACACAATTTAACAGCATAATCCAAGGTGAGTTCTGATTCTCGTAACAATCTTTCTCTCAGTTTCTTCTCATAAATACCAAAAAAAATCTGATCTCTCAATTCATTAAAGTTACAAGTCTTTGTCTTTATCTTGAGATCAGTCAGAAAGTAATCAAAACCCTCTCCTTCATGCTGCACACCTGTTCTAAATACATATCGTTCATATGTCTCGTTCTTCCTTGACAAACAGTGAGCATCAAATTTTTCCAGTACCTTATCCCGTTTCTTCTTGTCTGCCTCTTCATCAAAATTAAAGGTGTTATAGACTTCCACGGCATCAACTCCAGCAATAGTAAGTAACAGGGCGATTTTTCTTTTCATCCATTTTTTTGTCCAATAGCAACAACATACAACTCAAACTGCTGTTTTAAAGTCCTCCAATGTGCATCAACATTTCCACACAACTTCAATGATCCCGGTGGGTTAATGGCATCCATTGGGCTTTGCGGACCCCACTCCTGGTACCATGTATTGTTCCAGAGACAACAAATAAAGATATAAAGAATAGATGGTACTGGCGTCTTTATTCCATGTGGCACACAAAGCATGTCTCCATTACCAACCCTTCCTCTAGGGAATGCACTTCATCTTATACAATACATTACTGCCACCTACAGGCATAAATCAGTACTCATCACAATAGATACTCATTACAGTTGGTCTACATCTTTGTCCTCGTTTGACGGCTGGATGTGATGCTGTCAGAAGAAACTCCGTATATGAAGTTTCTGTTTCATGCAACACTGTTTCCTAACCAGGAAGGATTTGACACTTGAAGATAAAATATAAGAGAACAAAGAAATGTAATGATGCTCATAACTTCTCATGATTATAGTTGATGAGGACAAAAAATCATTAAAGGGATCAGAGCTGTGATTTCTCAGTTATTAATCCTGAGCTGTCTGTAGGTGGCGCTCTCTCTGTCTGTCAGTAAGAGACTATCAGTGTCACTCTTTTGGTCTTTGGCTTGTTAATATGAACTCTGAACTCCAGTATAACACTGTTAAAAAAAAACTGAATATCTCAAATGTAAAGTTTCCCACAGCTGTTGATAATCGAAGGCAGGAATGAGGATCTTCTCATAATCTAACGCACAGCATATTTCGGTCTTTCCTCTCATGTGATGTTGCAGGGAAATGAACAAATCATCATGTGCATCACGCGCCTCAAAACACACCTACACACCTACTGTACACACACACACACCGCAAATATCATTGCTCCCAATCATATCGCATATAAAGCTATTCATCATCTGACCGTGTAGAAAAGAAAGAAAGACGAAAGGAGCACGCCTGGATTCTCACTGATCTGTGTGATCTGTAGCTTACCGTTTATATTCACACTCCTCTTACTTTTGACTTCTGTGCTTTACTGTAACGGAGGAGTCGTTGTCTCCGGTGAGTTTGTTTTTCTCATTGAACAGTGTGATCAGTTATATCTCTCTTAACACTTTTTGATTGAGCATCAGTAACACAGTGGATGTGTGTGCGTGATCTCTGAAACTTTCAGATATAAAACAAATGAAACTCATGGAAGCCCGTTTCCGCTAATTAATAAAAAATAAAATACGTTTATTGCAACTTTTTATCTCACAAATCTGACCTTTTTCTCGAAAGTTTTTTTTTTTTTTTTTTTTTTTAGTTTATGTCTCGCAATTCTGACTTTATAACTCGCAATTGTGTGTTATAAAGTCATTAAAAAAGTCAGTATTGTGGGATCAAAAGTCACAATAACTGGATGGGTTTTTTTTCCCTCTTTTTTTCTGTGGCGTAAGCAGGTTAAGTGAGTTAATAGTTCCGTTGTTACAAACTATCCTCTACTGGGGTGAGCTGTAACACAGGTTAGATTAATTAAGACCCGCACTTTCAATTTATGCAAAGAAAATTAAAGAACAAAGAATGATAAGCTTTGAAAAGATTTAAAGTGACAAAACAATTAAAATCTACAATGTTTCTCACAATCACGACACTTCTACTGTAAGCTCAAAAATGTGATGGGAGTGTATGATATACATGACAGTGTTAGATCACTTCACGATCTGCACTATCCTAGAATCTCCCTCAGAGTTTGTTTTAATGGAGTCTGTGTATTTTCACAGGCATGTTGCTGATTATTGTCGTTTTAGTGGTGAATCTCCTCATAGAAACTTCAGGTAAGAACATGCTTGGATTTCATTCAGTTTCAATGCCTCCAATTCATTCACGTGATTAATTTCTATTAGATATCATGGTTACTATTACATATAGACTGTACTTATGTTAGGGTAATGTGACACTAAACTCTACACTATGGATGTAATCACACCAGGCGTTCTGAACCACACTTGAGCATGTTTGACCCCCAGAGCCCAGTTCATTTGAGTATTGTGTGTGTGCTTTGTTTTTCTCCGCTAGGGCATGGTTTGGTTGGGCTCAGGTGTGGTACACATGCAGTGTAAGCACTAATCACCTGTGAGCAGGGAACGTATAATATTTTGTATGTGCTACTGTAATCATTACAACCGCAATTTTACGGTTCAAGGTACATTGTTATGGAACAGCTTGTCAGCTGAATTGAAAATGCAAACACAGTTGAATATTTTTCAATGTTATACTGCATTGTCCCTGTTAAATAAACTGATAAATAAGATAAATGTTTAGAAAGCCATGTAAAATTGAGGTGGGTTCTGTTTTTTTCAAAAATCTTGAGACTTTATGGTGGGTTTTCCCCATCCCACTGCATCTCATGTTTAAATGAAAAATTTACTCTGTGTGACAGGCTTTACTGTTTACTGTTTAGTTTATTACAAGGACAATGCATATTAACATGACAAGTCAAAATATGCCAGAGTTAGCCAAGAGGCTAGTTTTCATCTGCAGTCCTAGGCCAGATGTACAACAGTCAACCTAAAAATAAAATGAAGATACAACAATTTAATCAAAATATAACAAAATATAACATAATACACCAAACCCTACATTTTCCGAAAGCAACAGAAAAAAATAAAATAAAAGAAAAAATAAAGAAAAAAAAAATAAAAATAAATAAATATTAATGTTGACAAATTTGCATGCTAAAAAGCCAAGTTTTAAAAGAAGACTTTGAATTAAACTATGCATGTACACATGCTACTTAATTAAAATTTGTTTATAAACATTATTTTAAATATTATGCCCTTTTTTCCAGTCATATTTTCTTATGCTTTGAATGAACGTGCATTAGTAATATTTTGCCCAATGATCCCTCTTGTGGCCTCAGAAAAGAGCTTCAACTTAACTGAAATTATGCATTTTAAAAATTTGAATATAATTCTAATTTTTATCATATTTAATTGAAAATTTGAATTTAGTTTTTCAGCCATTTTGACAGCCTTATTATATACTAAGGATCTGTCAGAGAGGTAGGACTTAACCCACAGGAGAGCAGTTCCAGAGATGCCCATTTTTCTGAGGGTGGACAGGAGAATCTGGTGATTAACAGTGTCAAAAGCAGCAGACAGGTCCAGTAAGATGAGTACAGAGGATTTTGAAGCTGCTCTTGCTAATCGCAGGGCTTCAGTAATCGAGAGCAGAGCAGTCTCAGTTGAGTGACCACTTTTGAAGCCAGATTGGTTGCTGTCCAGGAGGTTGTTCTGTACAAGGAACATAGAACGCTGGTTGAACACAGCTCGCTCAAGTGTCTTTGCAATGAATGGAAGAAGGGATACCGATCTGTAGTTTTCAAGAAGCACTGGATTTACAGATGGTTTCTTGAGCAGTGGGCTTACCCGAGCCTGCTTGAATGCTAAGGGAAATGTTCCAGAGTGAAGAGAGGAGTTGATAATGTGAGTAAGCGAAGTTATGACTGAAGAAGAGATCGCTTGAAGGAGGTGAGTGGGGATCGGATCATGTGGACAAGTAGTAGGATGATTGGACAGGAGAATTTTGGAGACGTACATCTCTGAGAGTGGGGAGAAGTAGGATAAAGCGTATGCGTCGGTCATTGTGAAGTTGTCCTCAGTCTGCAGGGTGGAGAATTGGTCACTGATGGATCTTGTCTCATTTGTGAAGAAAGCTGCAAAGTTGTCCGCTGTAAGAGTCGATGGAGGAGGTGGAGGCGGCGGATTAAGAAGAGAAGAGAACGTTTTGAAGAGTGTCCGAGCATCACAGCAGCTGTTAATTTTGTTGTGGTAGTAGGATGTTTTAGCCGTGAAGACATTTGCAGAGAAGGAAGAGAGGAGAGATTGATACACACTGAGGTCAGTAGAGTTTTTTGATTTCTGCCATTTCCTCTCTGCAGCCCTGAGTTTAGAGCGATGTTCACAGAGAACCTCGGACAGCCAGGGGGCAGATAGGGCAGTGCGTGCTGGTCTAGACAACAGTGGGCAAAAGTTGTCCAAGCAAGATGTTAAAGTGGATCAAAGAGTGTCCGTACGACTGTTCGTGTCCAGAGCAGAAAACAGAGAGAGTGGTGGAAGAGAGGATGAAACCACAGCAGATAGGCGAGATGGAGAGAGTGAGCGTAGGTTCCGTCGAAAGGTGATCTGCGTTGGAGTGTGTGCCACTTCAGGAGTAAGTGCTAGGTTAGCAGTGACGAGGAAGTGGTCAGAGGTGTGCAGTGGGGCAACTGAAGAGGTGTCCACAGAGCAACAGCGCGTGTAGATGAGGTTCAGTTGGTTGCCTGATTTGTGAGTTGCTGTAGTAGACAATAGCTTGAGATCAAATGAGGTGAGCAGAGTTCTGAACTCAGCAGCCTGGGGTTTATCTAGGTGGATGTTGAAGTCACCAAGCAGTACCAGAGGAGTACCATCTTCAGGAAAGTTTGATAGCAGCACATCCAACTCCTCCAAGAAGTTTCCCAGTTGACCTGGGGGACGATAAATGACCACAAAGTGGATTTTAACAGGGTGGGTTACAGTAATGGCATGTGATTCAAATGAACCAGTACCTGTAGGTGATGGCTGAAGATCAAATTTCCATTCTTTGGATATAAGAAGACCCGTACCTCCACCTCTCCCAGTGGTACGAGGAGTGTGGGAACAAGTGAAATTAGTAGAGAGGGCTGCAGGGGTGGCAGTATCTTCAGGTTTGATCCAAGTCTCTGTCAGTGCCATGAGGTTGAGACCGGAATGAGTAGCAATAGAAGAAATTAAGTCTGCTTTGTTAACTGCAGACAGTCAGTTCCAGAGACCAACTGGAATAGAGAGCATAGTAGTAGAGGTCAGAGGGACATGGCGTAGGTTTGTCAGACAGGCCTTCCTGCGACGTACATAGCGTGCTCTCCGAGTGTTTGTAGTGATAGTAGAGATCTGAAAGCACATAGTGACTACAAGTGTAAGAGATATTTGAGAACAAGCTATACAAAAAGTGAAGAAAGAGGAGAAAAGCAATACTTAAGTGCCCTGTTGGTGTCCTTGCTCGGTGGAGTCGCGCAGGTAGAGTCGATTGTCTTTACACTCGTCCGTCTTCACACGAGGAGGAGTCACACGAGGGCTGCCGCGACTGCTGCCGCGGTGAAACCTGCAGCTTTTGTATTTGCCTGTTTACCTGTGATTGAAGTCAGCTGGCCACGCCTCACTATTTAGCAGATCGAAACTGGGTAGTCCCGCGATAGGCAAACGCAAAACCAAGCGCGACTTTCAGCACGTATTTATCAGGGTAAGACACAAACAATTTAAACCAAAAACTTTCCTTCACACAGATCACACAGTAGTCTAATGAGAAAACGACACTAAACACTCACAAGCTGCTGTCCTTCTCTGTCGCTCGACTATTGTCAGTATGTTTCCCTATTATATTAGTCTAGTTACCACTGTTTATTTGCATTAGTTAAGCTCTAAATGCTAATATTCAGGTGTATGAATGTATCTCTGGTTTAATATCTTCTAAATGTTTCGTACTTGGTGTAAAAATGATCTGCTCTTTATTCCTTAAACCATGATGTACTCTGTGATCATGAAATGCATCATACTATTTGTGTCATTTTTTGGGTAAAACTACACCAGTTAATCACGCCTGTCATAAAGCATGCAAATGAGGTGTCACAGGGACAAAGAAACACTTTCCCACTGAAACTATACACCTTGTTACTGGTCAATCCTTCCAAAATGAGTGTTACAGGGAAACCAGATAAAACCTCTTCCACACCCAAAAAGTGTGCTGCTCTAAACTTGCGGTTCCCTGGACACCCATCACCTTGGAAACTCTGTGACTCCCCTTCCAGGGCAGTCCAATCATCTGGCAGGAGTCCAATCTTCTGGCAGGTTTCAGCAACTTTGTTGATTCACTTCGGAGCAGTCAACCCATGGATAAAATTATGAAGGTTTTACTCCTAACAGGATTCAACAGGAATCTACGCATTATACATTCACCGGGACACTTTGCTCAGCAACTACATGTGACGACTGGGTGAAGGAGGAGCTGGAAACAAGTGCGAGTTAAACAGTTTAATGAATATTAAACAGACAAACAAGGGTACAACACGATGCTGGGAAGATGACAATCCAAGATGGCGGTGAGTAATCCGGATGGTGACGGTGAGAAGGCAGCAGGAGAGGATGGCACAGGAACTGCGGGGAATCGAGCCGAAGGTAAGTCGTGATGCTTTGTGGAAGTGCGGAGAGTGGATGAGGTTCCGGGGGAAGACACGGACATCCAACGCAAACAACACAGAAGCAAGAGACAGAGATCAGACATGAAACAACGTTCTCACAAAAACAAGACGAGAGACAAGCCAATATATAGGGAGTGTGTAATGAGTGACAGCTGCTGCTGATGACAATTAATGGAGACGCCCACAAACTAATCAGTGCAGACGCGAACACACAGACTTCACCACAATGTGCAAAACCCAGAGGTCATGGTTTACCAACCCTGACAGTTCCCCCCCCCCCCTTTAAAAGTTCCCAGAAGCGCCTACCTGCTGATTGTAATCATCAATAAGGGAGTGATCCAATATGTCCCTAGCAGGTACCCAACTCCTCTCCTCCGGACCGTAACCTTCCCAGACCACCAGGTCCTGGAATCCTCGTCCCCTCCGTCTCGAGTGCAGAATACGATTAACCGAATAAGTCGGTTCCCCATCTACGAGACGCGGCGGCGGGGGAACCAGAGTAGGTGGATTAATACGTGCATAAAACACGGGTTTAATTTTGGACACATGAAAGGCTGGGTGTATCCTCCTGTATGCTGGAGGTAGTTTGAGGCGGACTGTCACCGGACTAATGATAGTAAACGGGCCAATACATTTGGGAGCTAATTCATTAGATATGGAATGCAGAGGAATGTTACTGGTAGAAAGCCACACCTTTTGACCCACGACGTAAACGGGAGGCTTTGACCGATGGCGATCGGCCTTGGCCTTAGTGCGCTCCCTCATTCGGAGCAGAGTCTCGCGGGCTCTGGTCCAGGTGCGGTGGCACCTCTGGACAAACGCGTGAGCGGAGGGGACCGCGACTTCAGATTCCAGACTGGGAAAAACTGGTGGCTGGTAACCTAAACTGCACTGGAACGGAGAAAGGCCTGTGGCTGACACTGGTAACAAATTGTGAGCGTACTCCACCATAGAGAGTTGTTGACTCCAGGAAGAAGGATTCTTGGAGACCAAACATCGGAACGTCCTCTCTAAATCTTGGTTGGCTCGTTCAGACTGTCTGTTACTTTGGGGATGATAACCCGAAGACAAGCTAACCGACGCTCCTAGCAAAATGACAGGAAATCCCCTGTCAGAAACCACGTCTACCGGGAGGCCCTTAAGCCGAAAGATGTGATCTAAGACAGTGACTGCTGTCTCCTTGGCTGTCTGTAATTTCGGCAAGGGAATGAAATGTGCCGCCTTTGAGAACCGATCCACTACGGTCAAAACGACCATCATGCCATTAGAGGGCGGTAACAAAATCTAGTGCGATGTGGGACCACGGTCTCGAAGGGACAGACAGCGGTTGAAAGAGTCCATCAGGACGTTGGTTAGATGACTTCCCACTGGCGCAAACTGAGCAAGCCAAAACAAAATCGCGGACGTCACGAGCCATTCGTGGCCACCAGAATCGTTGTTTAACCAACCCATTAGTTCGACTTATTCCTGGGTGACAAGCCACGTTAGAGCAGTGCCCAACTGGACAACTTCGGACCTTAACTCCCCCGCACAAATAAACGGTTCGGTGGACAACCGGGCGGAGGCATTACCCCTTGTAAGGCCATCTTGACCTTCGACTCGAGCTCCCATACGAGTGCTGAGACAACTAATTTCTCAGGTAAAATACACTCGGGAGTCACCGGGCGAGCAGAGGGATCAAAAAGACGTGATGAATCGGGTTTGACATCTTTGAAACCCGGGCAGTACGATAAAGTAAAATCAAAGCGACCGAAAAAAGTGCCCACCGAGCCTGCCTGGAATTGAGTCTTTTGGCAGTTCTAATGTATTCTAAATTCTTATGATCGGTCCAAACAATGAAAGGTACCCCTGAGCCTTCCAGCCAGTGACGCCATTCCTCTAAAGCTAATTTGACGGCCAATAACTCTCTCTTACCAATTTCATAATTGCGTTCAGCAGGAGATAATCGATGGGAAAAAAACGTGCAAAGGATGTAGCTTATCGTCCGAGACAGCACGTTGGGACAACACTGCTCATACCCCCACCTCTGATGCGTCGACCTCCACCAAGAACTGCAGTGTGGGATCAGGGTCCACAAGGATGGGAGCCGAAATGAAGTGGCTTTTGAGGTTAGTGAACGCAGTCTCAGCTGAGTCCGACCACCTGAACGGAGTACTGGGAGAGGTCAAGGCTGTCAGAGGTGAGGCTAGTTGACTGAAATTGCGAATGAAACGCCGATAGAAATTGGCGAACCCCAGAAACCGCTTTAGGGCCATACGGGAATCTGGAGATGGCCAATCTATCACAGCCTTAACTTTGTCAGGTTCCATATGTATTCCCTGGGATGAGACGATATACCCTAGGAACGGGAACAGACTGTGCATGGAATACGCATTTCTCCGTCTTGGCAAAAAGCCCATTCTCAAGTAACCTCTGGAGCACTCGTCTGACGTTTTGAATGTGTTCCTGGAGAGATGAAGAAAAAATCAGTATGTCATCCAGGTAAACATATATAAACTGATCTACTATATCTCTCAACATGTCATTAACGAGTGCTTGGAAAACTCCTGGCAAGTTGGAGAGCCCGAACGGCATCACCAAGTATTCAAAGTGCCCTCTGGGGGTATTAAAGGTGGTTTTCCATTCATCCCCCTTCCTGATGCAGACCAAATGATAAGCATTACGTAAATCCAATTTTGTGAATACGGATGCTCCCTGTAACCTCTTGAAAGCTGAAGACATGAGTGGTAATGCATAAGTGTTTATCGTAATGTTGTTCAGCTCTCAATAATGAATACATGGTCACCTCGTTCCACTGGCACGCGGCCGCCAGGGTGCGGAACTGAATGGAGTAATCCGTGACTGAAGAGGTTCCCTGATGTAGGTCTGAGAGCTGGTGAGAGGCTTCCCTGCCAGCCGCGGCTCGATCAAATAACCTCCTCATTTCCTCCGAGAGAAAGTGGAACGAGGCGAAACACGGATGTTGATTCTCCCACACCGCCGTCCCCCATAGGGCGGCCTTGCCCGACAGTAGAGTGAGCAAGAAACGCCACCTTTGATTCCTCTGTGGCGAAGGTGCGGGGCTGCAAGGCAAAGTGCATGGAACATTTATTTAGAAAGTTCTGCAGAAAGCTGGCTCACCGGAGTAGTTTTCTGGCGCCGGAAGTCACGGCTCTGGCCGGAAGTGATCCTGGGGGGGTCTCCCGGGGGACGGTCGGCGCAGGCGGTGCGATGGGCGCAGGGTGAGAAGTGTGCTGATGGATCTGCTGGGGGAGCTCGGACACCTGTGCCACCAGCGCTTGGATAGCGCGTCCGGTGTTAGAGATGCTCTCCTGCTGCAGATCCATGATGGTGAGAATTTTCTGTGATGACTGTTGGTGTCGCTGTTGGACAGTGTTTTCTCTACTTCCTGTTGGCCTTCTGTAGCTAATCATAGCTCCGTGTAGCTGTTTTTATTTTAGATTTTTTCTCTATAATCTTTCTTACTATCACTGTCTGTTTGTTTGTTTTTTAAGTTGTAAAATATAACTTAATTCACACCATATTTCTGATATTATCGATCAATCTTATCAGATTAACTTTGATTCTGACTGCAGTACACCTGCAAAGCGTTAGCACTCGTTAGCTTGTCATTAGCGTTTTCTTTTCTCCTCTCCTCTCCTCTCTCACGCTGCAGTTTTTCACAAGTTCATCAAACAACCGCAGTAAGAATATTTCATCAAGCACGGTGAGTAATGGCTTCTCCTGCAATTGTTATTTGCACCTCTTGCCACATGTACAGTTTATCTATCTCTGTCGCTGATGAGGGATTCACATGTGATAAATGCAGGGAAATAGTTAGGCTGACAGAGAAGATTTCAGAATTAGAGACACGCATCCAAACTTTAATTGAGGACAGTAAGAATGTTAGGGCTCTAGATACGGCTTTGGATGCATCTAGCTCAGGGACTCTCAGGGCTCAGGGACTGTACATTATCCGGTTCCGGCAACAGAGCCCTTGCAGCAGGGCAACTGGGTGACGGTGAGGCAGCGTAGTCGTGGGTCAAAACACCGCTCTTCTGTTCCGATCAAAACATTAAACAGGTTCTCCCCACTCAGTGATGCACCCACTGAGAAACATGATGAAAGTGCTCTAGTTATTGGTGATTCTATTGTACGGAACGTGAATATAGAGACACCAGCCACCATAGTCAAATGTTTACCGGGAGCCAGAGCACCTGACATCTTGGCAAATTTAAAGGTGCTGGCTAATGCTAAACGTAAATACAGTAAGATTGTCATTCATGCCGGCGCTAATGATGTTCGACTTCGCCAGTCGGAGATCACTAAAAATAACTTTAAAGAGGTGTGTGAACTTGCAAGCACGATGTCAGACACTGTAATATGCTCTGGTCCCCTCCCTGCTTACCATGGTGACGAGATGCATATCAGATTGTCATCACTCAATGGCTGGATGTCTAAGTGGTGCCGACAGAATAACATAGGTTTCATAGACAATTGGACGAGCTTTTGGGGCAGACCTGACCTGTTTAAAAGAGATGGTCTTCATCCCTCCTGGGGTGGCGCCACTCTTCTGTCTAGAAATATGGCACATAGTCTTAGTGTTTATACTTGACTAACTGGGGCCCAGGTCAGGAAGCAGACAGACTGGCTAAACCGACCGTCTGCAAGCTGCCTCCCGAGGTCAGTTAATTCTCAGCACATAGAGACTCTTTCACCTAGATATCACACTATAGAGACTGTGTCTGTTCCCCGAACTAGAAAATACAAAAAACGTCCAAACCAAGTTAAAGGAACACTCCACCGTTTTTTGAAATAGGGCTTATTCGCATTATTTCCTACATTTAGATAGGTGGGCAAATGCATTTTTGTGTCAGTGCATGCATTGTTTTAGTTTGACTGGGTCGGCGTTAGCTTAGCTTAGCACAATGAATGGAATCCTTTGTTGCCAGCTAGCATGGCCTGAGTAAAAGTGATCAAAAAATTAAAAAAAACCCACCTAATTACTTCTTGTGGCCTGCGTATTCACAACGAGTACAAATAGCGATCCAGATTAACACTAGGCGATTTTCTAGGCAGATATTGACTTGGGACTATATTATGGGGAAGCACAGGCGAAGCACTGCTGCTAAAGCGAAGCACTGCTACTTCGGCGCAGAGATATCACGCAACACATGAAAACATCAACTCTGTGTGAATACAGGTATAATATGGGTCGATCTATACATGCGTCATGATTAAAATAATCACTTACTCTGTGGACAGCTGTCCATTTGTTCCATTCGGCGTGGGGCGTTTTTTCAAAATTCACTTTGTCACACCGGAAAAAAAAATCGAGTACTGCAGAATGGATCAGCGCCGTGAACTCCTCTGTAGATGTGACACAACTTCGGGCACGCTCATCTTGATCTGACGTGTTGAGCCTGGTCATCAATGCCAAAAACATGTCCCACTCTCTACAGCACAGACACTCTATTTCCATCGGCATAGATTGGCATATTCCCCCACATTCACACCACCAGTTCATGTTGGCTCTCATCCTCACGTCCTCAGGCTGTTGAGCGATCTCAACCTCCTCCTCCTGTCGTTCTATTTCCAAAGCACGCAGCTCGTCTTCTGTAAACTCTGGTTCAAATAGGTATGGTTATGGTTCTTGACTGTCTGAGAAGTCACCCTGTTCGTCTCCCTCAAAATCAGCCATGTTCATCGCCATTCGTGTACTGTAAGGAAAATAGCCAGGCAGCTACTATTCACGCCAGTATGTTGACGGAAGTCGTGGGATTTCATGTGTTGCGTGATATCTCTGCGCCGAAGTAGCAGTGCTTCGCCTAAGCAGCAGTGCTTCGCCTGTGCTTCCCCATAATATAGTCCCAAGTCAATATCTGCCTAGGAAATCGCCTAGTGTTAATCTGGATTGCTATTTGTACTCGCTGTGAATACGCAGGCCACAAGAAGTAATTAGGTGGGGTTTTTTTATTTTTTTGATCACTTTTACTCAGGCCATGCTAGCTGGCAACAAAGGATTCCATTCATTGTGCTAAGCTAAGCTAACGCCGACCCAGTCAAACTAAAACAATGCATTCACTGACACAAAAATGCATTTGCCCACCTATCTAAATGTAGGAAATAATGTGAATAAGCCCTATTTCAAGAAACGGTGGAGTGTTCCTTTAAGGTTAACAATTTAATTGAGGTTCAACAAATAAAAAACAAATGCAATATGGATAAACAAATGATAAAGATTGGCTTATTGAATATCAGATCCATTTCTAAGAAAACACTTTTTGTAAATAATATGATAACTGATCATAATATAGATGTGCTCTGTTTGACAGAAACTTGGCTAAAACCTGATGATTACATTATTTTATATGAGTCCACCCCCCAAGATTGTTATAAACACGAGCCGCGTCTAAAAGGCAAAGGGGAGGAGTTGCTTCAATTTATAACAATGTTTTCAGGATTTCTCAGAGGGCAGGCTTCAAGTATAACTCGTTTGAAGTAATGGTGCTTCATATAACATTATCCAGAGAAACCAATGTTAATGATAAATCCCCTGTTATGTTTGTACTGGCTACTGTATACAGGCCACCAGGGCACCATACAGACTTTATTAAAGAGTTTGGTGATTTTACATCCGAGTTAGTTCTGGCTGCAGATAAAGTTTTAATTGTTGGTGATTTTAATATCCATGTCGATAATGAAAAAGATGCATTGGGATCAGCATTTATAGACATTCTGAACTCTATTGGTGTTAGACAACATGTTTCAGGACCTACTCATTGTCGAAATCATACTCTAGATTTAATAGTCACATGGAATTGATGTTGATAGTGTTGAAATTATTCAGCCAAGTGATGATATCTCAGATCATTATTTAGTTCTGTGTAAACTTCATATAGCCAAAATTGTAAATTCTACTTGTTACAAGTATCGAAGAACCATCACTTCTACCACAAAAGACTGCTTTTTAAGTTATCTTCCTGATGTATCCGAATTCCTTAGCATATCCAAAACCTCAGAACAACTTGATGATGTAACAGAAACTATGGACTCTCTCTTTTCTGTCACTTTAAATACAGTTGCTCCTTTACGCTTAAGGAAGGTTAAGGAAAACAGTTTGACACCATGGTATAATGAGCATACTCGCACCCTAAAGAGAGCAGCCCAAAAAATGGAGCGCAGCTGGAGGAAAACAAAACTAGAGGTATTTCGTATTGCTTGGCGGGAAAGTAGCATATCCTATAGAAAAGCATTACAATCTGCTAGATCTGGTTACTTTTCTTCTCTTTTAGAAGAAAACAAACATAACCCCAGGTATTTATTCAATACAGTGGCTAAATTAACGAAAAATAAAGCCTCAACAACTGTTGACATTTCCCAACACCACAACAGTAATGACTTTACTTCTAAAATCGATACTATTAGAGATAAAATTGCAACCATTCAGCCTTCAGCTACAGTATCAAATCAGACAGTGCACTATAGACCCCCTGAGGAACAGTTCCACTCATTCTCTACTATAGGAGAGGAAGAATTGTATAAACTTGTTAAATCATCTAAACCAACAACATTTATGTTAGACCCTATACCATCTAAGCTCTTAAAAGAGGTGCTTCCAGAAGTCATAGGTCCTCTTCTGACTATTATTAATTCCTCATTGTCATTAGGATATGTCCCCAAAACCTTCAAACTGGCTGTTATTAAGCCTCTCATAAAAAAAAACCACAACTTGACCCCAGAGAACTTGTTAATTATAGACCAATCTCGAATCTCCCTTTTCTGTCCAAGATACTAGAAAAGGTGGTATCCTCACAATTATATTCCTTCTTAGAGAAAAATGGTATATGTGAGGATTTCCAGTCAGGATTTAGACCGTATCATAGTACTGAAACTGCTCTCCTTAGAGTTACAAATGATCTGCTCTTATCATCTGATCGTGGGTGTATCTCTCTATTAGTTTTATTGGATCTTAGTGCTGCGTTTGACACAATTGACCACAACATTCTTTTGCATAGACTTGAACACTTTGTTGGCATCAGTGGAAGTGCATTAGCATGGTTTAAATCGTACTTATATGACCGCCATCAGTTCGTAGCAGTGAATGAAGATGTATCATATCGATCACAAGTGCAGTATGGAGTACCTCAAGGCTCAGTACTAGGGCCGCTACTCTTCACGCTTTATATGTTACCCTTGGGATATATCATCAGGAAACATGGTGTTAGCTTTCACTGTTATGCTGATGATACGCAGCTCTATATTTCCTCGCAGCCCGGTGAAACACACCAATTTGAAAAACTAATGTAATGCATAGTCGATATAAAAAATTGGATGACGAGTAATTTCTTACTGCTAAATTCAGAAAAAACAGAGGTGTTAATCATAGGGCCTAAAAACTCTGCTTGTAATAACCTAGAACACTGTCTAAGACTTGATGGTTGCTCTGTCAATTCTTCGTCATCAGTAAGGAACCTAGGTGTGCTACTTGATCGCAATCTTTCCTTAGAAAGCCACGTTTCTAGCATTTGTAAAACTGCATTTTTCCATCTCAAAAATATATCTAAATTACGGCCTATGCTCTCAATGTCAAATGCAGAAATGTTAATCCATGCATTTATGACTTCAAGGTTAGACTATTGTAATGCTTTATTGGGTGGTTGTTCTGCACGCTTGGTAAACAAACTACAGCTAGTACAAAATGCAGCAGCAAGATTTCTTACTAGAACCAGGAAGTATGACCATATTAGCCCGGTCCTGTCCACACTGCACTGGCTCCCTATCAAACATCGTATAGATTTTAAAATATTGCTTATTACTTATAAAGCCCTGAATGGTTTAGCACCTCAGTATTTGAATGAGCTCCTTTTACATTATACTCCTCTACGTCTGCTACGTTCTCAAAACTCAGGCAATTTGATAATACCTAGAATATCAAAATCAACTGCGGGCGGCAGATCCTTTTCCTGTTTGGCGCCTAAACTCTGGGATAACCTACCTAACATTGTTCGGGAGGCAGACACACTCTTGCAGTTTAAATCTAGATTAAAGACCCATCTCTTTAACCTGGCATACACATAACATACTAATATGCTTTTAATATCCAAATCCGTTAAAGGATTTTTAGGCTGCATTAATTAGGTAAACTGGAACCGGAAACACTTCAAATAACACCGTACTTTCTACATCATTAGAAGAATGGCATCTACGCTAATATTTGTCTGTTTCTCTCTTGTTCCGAGGTCACCGTAGCCACCAGATCCAGTCTGTGTCCAGATCAGAGGGTCACTGCAGTCACCCAGATCCAGTACGTATCCAGACCAGATGGTGGATCAGCACCTAGAAAAGACCTCTACTGCCCTGAAAGACAGCGGAGACCAGGACAACTAGAGCCCCAGATACAGATCCCCTGTAAAGACCTTGTCTCAGAGGACCACCAGGACAAGACCACAGGATACAGATGATTCTTCTGCACAATCTGACTTTGCTGCAGCCTGGAATTGAAGTACTGGTTTTGTCTGGTCAGAGGAGAACTGGCCCCCCAACTGAGCCTGATTTCTCCCAAGGTTTTTTTCTCCATTCTGTCACCGATGGAGTTTCGGTTCCTTGCCGCTGTCGCCTCTGGCTTGCTTAGTTGGGGTCACTTCATCTACAGCGATATCATTGACTTGATTGCAAATAAAAACAGACACTATTTAAACTGAACAGAGATGACATAACTGAATTCAATGATGAACTGCCTTTTACTATCATTTTGCATTATTGAGACACTGTTTTCCAAATGAATGTTGTTCAGTGCTTTCACGCAATGTATTTTGTTTAAGGCACTATATAAATAAAGGTGACTGATTGATTGATGACTGGGTGAAGGAGGAGCTGGAAACAAGTGCGAGTTAAACAGTTTAATGAATATGAAACAGACAAACAAGGGTACAACATGATACTGGGAAGACGACAATCCAAGATGGCGGTGAGACGGTGAATAAAAAGCAAGAGACAGAGATCAGACATGAAAAAAACGTTCTCACAAACACAAGACGTGAGACAAGCCAATATATAGGGAGTGTTTAATGAGTGACTGCTGATGATGACAATTAATGGAGACGCCCACAAACTAATCAGTGCAGACGCGAACACACAGACTTCACCACAAAGTGCAAAACCCAGAGATCACGGTTTACCATCCGTGACAATACAGAACCAATTTAACTATTTAGATGTACTTCTGGGCTTTGACCCCTTTTAATCAAGGTGATGAGATTCTTTGATGGTTCTTAACAGGTTTGATTTAGTTTAGGAGTAAATACTACCATGACTTTTCTCTCTCTTGCGGGCTCTCTTCTCTCGCTCTCTCTCTTTCTATCCATACCTTCCTGTTTTCAAAACAAACCCTGCCCAATTACTTCTCAAAACTAGCCCAATCATGTTTCATTCCGGGTGATAAAATAAATTTTTTTTGGCGGGGTTCCCTTGGTGAAATTTGCATTTTAGGGGCTAAACATCAGGTTATTTGTATTGGGGTCGCTTCGACATGAAAATCAACCGCATACTTGGCAACACTGTTTGGCCTTTACTACACGGAGCCATAGTTCAAAGAAAATCTACACAAAATCAATTTCAAAATCGGAGGTGATTCTTTGTCGTGTAATAAATGCCGCTCCACCTGAAACAGTGTTGCCAAGTCTGTGGTTGTTTTTCATGTCTGTGGGTTGAATCGACCCCAATACCAATAACGTGATATTTATCCCCTAAAATGCTTATTTTAACAAGGCAACCCTGCCAAAAAAAAATTTATTTTAATGTCGGGACGCAATTTTTAATCAGGGAACCTCCTGGAAATGCGATTGAGTTTTGAGAAGCAAGTGGGCAGGATTTGTTTTGAAAACCTGGCAACCCTGATCTGAACACACGTGCTGGAGATATACTACTAATCACAGGAGTGCCTATACTGAGAATATATGCACATAAAAATCGCATCTGATTTTTTGCTCAGCCCTAATTCAAATGATTTCACACTTGGTTGTCTTTGTTTGCTGCTCACAGGACAAGGTTACTTTAATGTTCTGGTTTTGTTACATGCTTATAAATGCTATGTATAAGAAGTAAACTAATTTTTCATGGCCAGATAAATAATTTTACTTAGAGTCAATAAACGTTTAACACTGTCCACTCTGCAGACAAACAAATCAATTTATTGTACTATTAATCGAGCGTAGCATTAGTTCAGTCAGGCCATGGAGGCAAGGGCTGCAACCAGCTGATGTGATCAGCTGTCAAATAGCTCCATTCACTACCATTCTCCAAGGCTCAAGCTGCTTGATCTTTTGACAGGATTCCCACAGAATATCTCACCAGATTTCAAGTTGTGAACTTAACCGAATTCGCTGCATTGTTTGTCTGTTTGAGGACTTGATATAGACACTTTACTCGTGATTCATTGCCAAAGTTGTACTAATACGACTGATCCAACAATTTTGCACATTCCAGCAGGGAAGCAGATCTTGTGTAATGATGGCGAATATGCTTCAGACATTCCTCATTGTTCAAAGCTAATTGTTCAGTTATGTTTTTTTTTTTAGGCATGCTATCGTATTACCACACCGGTAACACTGCCAGTCAAATATACCCACAAGCCTTGTTAATCTGTGGTCAAAGCTGTCGATATGAATGGGCTGCTGCATCAGGGTCTTCTATCGGGGATGCTTTCATTAAACTTATCTGACTATTGCCAACACACTGTGTTTAAATCAGTGATATGATGTTGCTCAAGCTAACTGGTGTATCGATTAAGTACTTGATACTAAATTTACAGTTTGTAAATTTTGCTCGTATCAATCCTAAATGTTATCTGGCTATTGACCAAATGCCGTACTGCTTTAAAGGGGCTTGCTGCTCTTTTTAGCTGTTATAAAAGAGCCCCCTTTGCTACTTCATTCTTCTGTAAGAGGATGCTGCCCCATTCTATGCACTTCAGAAGGCCTTTGCTTAAAGCTATATCAGGGTATTGGGACTGCTTTCTTGCTTGAGGCTTATCTAGTGTCCAGTACTATATCGTGTTTGACCTGCCATTAAATAAGCAGGATTTATGCTTTTGCCTGGCTCCACTGTGAGCAGTTAGCATGCTGTAGTTGTGGATGGATTTGCGGTAGAAGTTTGTGAAGCCTAGGAATCTCTGGAGCTCTTTAACTGTCTGTGGAGTAGGCCATGATGTTATAACGTGCGTCTTTCTGTCATCCATCTTTACTCCATCCTGGTTGATTATGTATCCCAGGAATTCCATGGATTGCTGGTGAAACACACACTTTTCAGCCTTTACATAGAGAGAGAATTCACTTAATCATTGGAGCACTTGAGCGACATGACATTCATGATCTCTTTCATTAGAGGAGTAAATCAAGATGTTATCAATATAGACAAGAGCAAATCGGTTTAAGTACTCACGGGGGACCTCATCCATGAAACTTTGGAAAACAGGCGGGGCATTTACGAGACCATACAGCATCACAAGATACTCGTAGTGTCCAGCAGGGGTGATGTAAGCCGTCTTCCACTCATCTCCTTCCTTGATCCTCACCAGGTTGTATGCACTCCGCAGATCCAGTTTCGTGAAGATACGGGCATCTCAGAGCTGTTCGAGAGAAGATGGAATTAGTGGAAGAGGATAGCTGAATTTTACTGTAATCTTTTTTAAGGGTCTATAGTCAATCCAGGGTCTTAGTCCTCCATCCTTCTTGGGGATGAAAAAGGAGCTAGCTGCTGCTGGAGAAGCGTTGAATCAGGGAATGAATTACTTGGATGTTCTGGCATTGGCAACCCCACTTGAGAATTTCTTCCAATCTATTACTGGTTGATGTTGGATTAGCCACGGATGACCAAGTATGAGTTCTGATTGGCTATTAGTAAGAATGAGTGGTGTAAACTGTTCTTGATGTTCTGGTTCAACACACAGGCTAATGGGTGTAATTTGCTCAGTAACGTACCCCTTGTTGATCATCTTGCATTTTCTCGGGTGGTGGCTCAGGAGTTTTCTCTGGACTGTTACAGTGGGGAGTATTCTCAGCTGAGTGAGTTTCTTGGTAGCAGGATTGGGATCTCAGATGAACACGATGAGCTTGTTGCATGAACTTTTCCAATCCAAGTGTGTGATCATAAATGGCCAATTGGAGATGGAGGGTAGAATTTAATCCTCTTCTATAGACAGTCAAAAGGGCCTTCTCGTTCCATCCACTAGCTGCCGCAAACGTGCGGAATTCGAGAGAATATTCTGAGACGGTTAATTTTCCTTGTCTTAAATTAAGGAGCTAATCGCTGACTGCGGAATCTCCCACCGGGCGTCCAAACACTTCCTTGAAATGACCAATGAAGTTCTGTAAGGAGGCATTGATTGTGGTTTCCTGGAACCATAGCGCTTCAGCCCATCTCAGTGCTAGCCCTGTCAATTGCTGAATGATAAAAGGAAATCTTTGATCTCTCTGTAGGGAACTGATGCGCGTGCTGTTCCAGCGCGAGCGAACATTGGAGTAAGAATCCATTGCAGTCCTCCTCCTCCCACCAGCGTGGGAGTCGATTGGGCGGAAGCGCTATTGTCCGACTGCGCTGAATCCATCCTGTATTTGTTCTGGTCAAGCCTTCTGTCAAGGATATACTCAGGACTCAGAGGTAAGGTGAATTCAGAACAGTGATTTATTGAGTGATATATGTACAAGTGCAGTGAATCTGTGTCCTCAATTGCTCGTAGAATCTCCACTGAAGATATACGTGCTCTGAGTGTCACATGGAGTGGAATATCCAGGCAGGTAAGTACGCTAGGTTCTTGTAACGTCAAAGTCACAATTAAGATCGTTCACTGGCGTTCTCTCAATCCTTAGATGCCGAAGACAGTAACTACATCAGTAGAATCACAGGAGATTCCAGCGACAATAGATTCACAGGTACAGAGCTGATGATCAACGGTCCTGAGGGCAGCAGAGCAAAGACACAGGTTAGTGTAACACCAAAAGGTGAGTATACGTTACGTCTGGCAAGGAGAGCTTCAGGAGACAAGAGTGAAGAGTCTGTTCCTGTTGGAGGCTTGATTGGGATCTGTGGTGCGGGTGAGTGCTCTTATACTGTGGGTGATTGGATTACGTGATGTGTGGCAGGTGTGGCTGGTTAGTACTCAGGTGACGTGGATCGTGGCTGATTGGCAGGAGCCTGTCACGGCTGTACTCTGTATTATCTTCTCTGCCATGTCTGGTGTGTGTTTGTGCTTCCCCTACAGGTGCGCTGCAGAGTTGTGTGGTAATCAGTTGGATTGGGTGCACCAGTGCACAGGTGTGCCTATAGATAAGAGCTTCCTGTTGGGCAAGACTAGGGTTAGTTTAAACGGATGGTTTAGTTTCTTTAAATAAACCCTAATTTGTCATGGGAAAATAGTTTTTTGTTTTCTTTTTGATGTGTAATATTTGTTGAGTGTGTGTTTTGTAAGCGTGTTTACTGGTAATTATGGCCACCGATGTGATTGAAAGGTTTTCTCAGTCTCCGTCGGACGAATTGTTAGAGGGAATGACCAAAGAGCAATTATTAGAATTAGCTGCGCATTATAAAATCGAGCTGACTTATAATCAAAAAAGGTCAAAAGACGGAATTAAATTAATGACACTGAGTGTGAGAAGCGCTGCTTGGAATGTGACAAGGTACATTTGGAGTTAGAGTTGGAGGAAAGCCGGCAACAATTAGAGCACCAGCGTTTACAGATCGAAAGGCGGCGACTATATATACACGAAGAAGGTAAGCCGGTGGGTGCAGGTTTGATATTGATTCGACGAAATTGAGTGTGGCACATAATTTGCGTTTGGTACCGCCATTTAATGAGTCTGAGGTAGAGATTTGTTTTCTCCTGTTTGAGCAAGCCGCAGTAGCGTATAAATGGAGTAATGTTGAATGCGCTATGTTGCTTCAGTGCGTTTTAGGTAAAGCCCAACAAGCCTATTCTACGCTATCTGATGCTGACAGCCAGAATTATGAAGCCATTAAGGCAGCGGTGTTAAAAATAAATGAGCGTGTCCCAGAGAGTTATCGGCAACAGTTCCGTACGTTACAGAGAAAGTTGAATGAAACAAATGTTGAGTTCGTTAGAGGATTGACGGTGCAGTTTGAACGTTGATGTATATTCAGTGAACATCAGGTTCATACATGGGTGAATTCTTCCGTTGTCCCTGTGGGTCCTTGGGGGCTCGTTTTTTTATTTATTCTATCTATCTACGTGGGGGAAGGATTTTGTTGGTTGTGTGTGTATGTATAGGCCTATACTTAAATGATGTGTTGGTGTGGTTATAAATGCTTGTTGGTGGAAACCTAATGGTTTCCTTTTCTTAAGTTGGGGGGGGGGGTCACGGCTGTACTCTGTATTATCTTCTCTGCCGTGTCTGGTGTGTGCGGAGTTGTGTTCAGTGATCAGGTGGATTGGAAGAGAATGTGAAAATAAAGACTATTGTATCCACCGAAAACGCTTTCTCCTCCTTCATTGTTGCTCCCTAATAAGGATCAGACATCAGCTTACAATGCATACAATCTTTATGCAGGTTTCCCCAGCATTAGGGTAGGTATTATTGCCATTATAATTAATCACACACGGCGTTGTGTTCAGATCATGCGTCACTGGACTGGACTCCCTCGATTATTGTCATCATAAACATCGGAAACGATGTAAACAAGAATTAATTTGTGGTGTAGTCAGTAAAATGCAGTGGAATCATCATTAATCAGCAATTAATCATTAATCAGCAATGTTTGTTGCTCGGTTCTGTACATTTAAATCCTGGGTGGATTAGCTATCTTGTATCATTCTACTAAAATTACCTATGAAGGATGTATGAATGACGTGTCATTGCCCCACCAAAATATAATCAACATTAATCTTCATTGTGACTAAAATCTAAGGATACTGGATGTAAAATCTAAGGACAAATGTAAGGATGGTCATACAAACTGTTTTGTACTGGTTCAAATGCGCCGCCTGCTGATAATTTGCTGATTTTGTTTAGAACAATGCAAATTGCTAAAGTTCCTTCAAAATTCCAAATGATTTTGAAAATGTGTCTGTGTTGTATCTGTGCGTGTGCTTTTGTCACAAGGTGACGATCTTTAGGGGCGGAACCAAAATTCGGGAAGTTTGATTCCGCCCGGACCGGAAAAACAGAACACCGGAACTTCCGGTAGCGCCGTAAGAGGGAAAATCAGGGAATTCGATGCACCTGTGCCTAGTTAGGGACAGCGGTTGGTGATTGGAGGATACGCTGGACAAGGCAGTACTTAAGGCCAAGTTATTTCACAGTCTGGGAGCTCTTTCTGGTGTGTGTGAAGCACTGTGTCGTGCCCGTCTTGGTGCGCTGCTGGTGGCTGTCTAACTCTCTCTCTCTCCCTCAGGCTGGAATTGTATGATTGTGAAGACATCGCGAACCTTAAAGGTTGAGAAGTGAACGGATTATACGGCGAATTGAGACGACGTGAAAAAGGGGATTGGAAGCGGCATTGATGTGAGTACTAAGAGCAAGCCGAAAGTGCCCTGTATATTGACCTGGCGTTGTGTAGATCTCCCCAGGAGGAGGAGGGCGGCCCTACCCCTAATATAGCGTGGTGGGAGAGCCGAAGGAATACTTATTGAAGTAGTCACAACGACGACATCACTAGCTAGGCCGCATATTCCATCACCAGATCCGAACCAAGCGAAGTGAAGGAAGACGGGTGTCCTTTTCGTACACTGAGTGTGGTGGGTGAGTCTTCGTTCTGTGAAAACCTATAATTTTGACGTGGTGCTGTATATTGCTGTGGGTTGCTGTGTATTGCCGTGTGTCCTGTCAGATAAACCCCCGCCTTCACGCACTCCGTCGCGGGAGGACAAGGAGACTGCTGGTTCTAGCCTAGTTCAGTACAGTATATGTTGTGAGCGTGCTTCAGATCTCCGGAGATAGCACGGTACGCTGTGTTCAGCCCAGAGGTGGGAGCTATTCAAAGCAAACTAACTGTGCTTTGTGTCCAATCTGATACCTGTGGAGAGAAAAGGAAAGAGAGAGTGAGTAACACAAGGAGAAACAGAGGAAACCTGTACTTACAGTACGCTGTGTCCAGCCCAGAGGTGAGAGTCATTCAAAGCAAACTAACTGTGCTATTGTGCCCAAGTTGATACCTGTGGAGAGGAAAAGGAGAGAGAGTGAATAACACGAGGAGGAATAGAGCGAACCCTGTACTTACAGTACGTTGTGTCCAGCCCAGAGGTGAAAGCCATCCAAAGCAGAGTAACTGTGTTTTGTGTCCAAGTTGATACCTGTAGAGAGGAGGAGAGAGAGTGGATAACGCGAGGAGAAATAGAGCGAAACCTGTACTTACAGTACGCTGTGTCCAGCCCAGAGGTTAGAGCCATTCAAAGCAAACTAACTGTGCTATTGTGCCCAAGTTGATACCTGTGGAGAGAAAAGGAGAGAGAGTGGGTAACACGAGGAGAGACCGAGGAAACCTGTACTTACGCCGCTGCCTGTGGAGAAAGAGAAAGCGAGTGAGCACCCAAGGAACGAACTGTGTGAACCAGTACTTACTGTGAGCTGCAATCAGCGAAGAGGTGAGAGCAAAACCAAGCCGAATTAACTGTGCCTTTGTGTCCCAGCCGTTGCCTGTGGAGGAAGAGAAAGAGAGTGAGCACCCCGAGAACGAACTGTGTGAACCAGTACTTACCGTGAGTTGTATTCAGCGAAGAGGAGGAAGAAGGAGGGCGCTACGGATACCTAAGACTCTGGCCGGGCCCCGAGTCCCACGCCCCGGATCCCCGTGGCCCCCTTGCTCCCTGACCTCTTCCCGGCCATAGCCCATCTGGAGGGCCGAGTCAGAGTTTAGTTGTAATTGCCCTTTCCCTATTCCCCAAGTTATTTTTAAATATTTAAATAAAGATTGTTTTATCACTTACTTGTTCTCGTGTTGTTTGGCCATTGGGTCGGCTTTGGGGACCTCCTCGAGGTGGAAGTTGAGAAGGGGTGTGGCTTAGTCAAAGCATAGCCGCCCCTGGGTGTGACACTTTAACTAAGGTAAGAGTATGTATGTAAACCGGTAATTTACCACAGTTGTAAAGTGCTGGAAAATTGAACTGTCCTTGGAAGGTGCAGTCATTTGGGGCATTCGACTTCATGCAGCACTGCGCAAACCGATCACAATCTGACTTGAAGCAGTGCATGCGGGTTAGAAATTTTGTCCTACTTGAGACGGCACCGATGCCACATGACCGTCATGTTTCTCATCAAAGTCCCGCGAGAGTGTTTCGAGAGCAGCAGGCTGACTCAGCCGCTGCAGTTTCTCCAGAGCGACTCCAGGAGCACTGATGACAACACAGCTGTTTCATGATTGGCCAGATTCACCGCATGATAACAATCACGGGTGTTTTGGGGTTTATTCTACATGTTCCAATAACGGCCACTAATCTGTGTTTTAGAACACTAAAATATATTTATTTTATGTAGCACTGTTGTATTGAGTCACGTTTATCATACAACACAAATAAAAGCATATACCCCACTGTATTGGTATTTAAATAGTATATGATTATGTTGAACTTTTATTCTTAAAAAATATAGCACTGTGTTAAGCAGTATATAAATGTGTTTCTGTTGCTCATGAAAACATTTCTGAAATGTCTGTGTATTTGACAAATACTGGATTTTATTTACTTCATCTGTGATAAATTATGCAAACACCGCATGAGTGTCACTAACGGGAGCCGAAGTGTCCAGCTGACATGTCTATTTTCAACTCTGCCCCCGACTGCAAATGGCTGCTCTCTTTGACTGCCGTCCATAGCCGAGCTTCAAGTTGAATGCACCCCATGACTTGCAGGCAGAGTTTCATGCACAAAGTCATGCACAAATTGATTTTGGACAGGCTTCTGATGCAGAGTAATAGTATACAGCATGATCTACAGCTAAATAAAGGAAGTTGGTGATGACTAAGTGGATATTTCATATAAAACGTGCATTTAAAATTGCTATTTTTACCCACTGGAGAGAACATCCTTGCTGCTATAACTACAGGGGCCTGCTGTTCTATCCCTCAGAGAGCGATGAAAAGAAAAGGGCCTGCTGTTTCTCCCACTGGAGAGAACACCCTTTGCTGCTTTGACTGCAGGGGCTACTTAAACTAAAGAGGAGCCTGCTACTCTCTACCTACTTTTAAGGGGGGAATACTCCTCTGCTAGCCAGTAGGCTGCATTAAGAATTTCTCAATAATATTATCTTTTCTCTTTTGCAGGAATGTACCAAGGTTGGTTTTGGGGGGTTCTTCTTCAAGCAGTAATACCTCTCATTATGTTTGGGGGATTAATGTTTCAGCTCTTGTATGTTCAATTAATTTGGGAGCAAGAACCCCCATAAAGAACCATACCGTCAAAGATAAATTGTGTTCCTCTCCATTATAAGCATGGGCATATTACCGTGCACCTTCTGGCTGTCGTCTTTTTTGTTTCAGATCACTAAGGCTTTCAAGTCCCGGTTGGCATGGACCTCACTGAGGTCCACTGGGAAACACTCATCCTTATAACCAAGCTACAGGATATATGTCCCACTGCCACATCTACCACTGCTTGCTTTTAAAGTCAAGTCAAGTCAAGTCAACTTTATTTATATAGTGCTTTAAACAAAATACATTGCGTCCATGCAACTGAACAACATTCATTAGGAAAACAGTGTGTCAATAATGCAAAATGATAGTTAAAGGCAGTTCATCATTGAATTCAGTTAGGTCATCTTTGTTCAGTTTAAATAGTGTCTGTGCATTTATTTGCAATCAAGTCAATGATATCGCTGTAGATGAAGTGACCCCAACTAAGCAAGCCAGAGGCGACAGCGGCAAGGAACCGAAACTCCATCGGTGACAGAATGGAGAAAGAAACCTTGGGAGAAACCAGGCTCAGTTGGGGGTCAGTTCTCCTCTGACCAGACGAAACCAGTAGTTCAATTCCAGACTGCAGCAAAGTCAGATTGTGCAGAAGAATCATCTGATTCCTGTGGTCTTGTCCTGGTGCTCCTCTGAGACAAGGTCTTTACAGGGGATCTGTATCTGGGGCTCTAGTTGTCCTGGTCTCCGCTGTCTTTCAGGGATGTAGAGGTCCTTTCTAGGTGCTGATCCACCATCTGGTCTGGATACGTACTGGATCCGGGTGACTGCAGTGACCCTCTGATCTGGATACAGACTGGATCTGGTGGCTATGGTGACCTCGGAACAAGAGAGAAAAAGACTAATATTAGCGTAGATGCCATTCTTCTAATGATGTAGCAAGTACATCGGGTGTTATGGGAAGTGTTCCCGGTTCCGGTTTACCTAATTAATGCAGCCTAAAAATCCTTTTGGATTTGGATATTAAAAGCATATTAGTATGTTATGTGTATGCCAGGTTAAAGAGATGGGTCTTTAATCTAGATTTAAACTGCAAGAGTGTGTCTGCCTCCTGAACAATGTTAGGTAGGTTATTCCAGAGTTTAGGCGCCAAATAGGAAAAGGATCTGCCGCCTGCAGTTGATTTTGATATTCTAGGTATTATCAAATTGCCTGAGTTTTGAGAACGTAGCGGACGTAGAGGATTATAATGTAAAAGGAGCTCATTCAGATACTGAGGTGCTAAACCATTCAGGACTTTAAAGACATTATTAAGTGTCTTAATTGTAATGTATTTGCAAGCTGATAATTCCGGGGGGTTAATGTTTAAGCTCTTGTATATTCAATTGATTTGAGAGCAGGAACCCCCATAAGGAACCATAACTCCAAAGATAAATTGTGTTCAATAAACTCAAGTAACTTGCCAAAGTGGTTCTCCCTGAAATGCTGTAATGCTACAATTAATCCCTGAAGATGAATGTAGTTAATAATAACCCATTATGATTAATTATGTTTATCTCACTTTGAGCTAATTTGTGATTTGAGCTTTTAAGCATCCTGGTCTTTACGTATCCCCGCCCGTGATGTCTCGCCCATCCATTGGACTGATTACACACGTGTTTCAGAGCGTGGTCACGCTAAAGGCATTCCCATATCGTTTCTACGCAGTTCAAGTTCCTGAAGGGGATACTAAACTCTACACTATCTGTACTACTCCTTGCATGTCTATGACAACTAAGTCAAAATACAAGCATAATACATAATAAAAGCAAAATACAATATATTTTTATATAAAAAAAAATAAAATAGCCAGCCAGATAACAGTGATATGAGCAAAGAACTATTATTATATGCAGGTTTTGCAAAAAAAAAAAAAAAAAAAAAAAAACTTTAACCTGTTTTAAAATCTTTCACCTTTGCACAGAATTCCCAATGACATGGATCCCTAATAAAATGACTGAAAATTTTACACAATTGGAAAAGTCACTGCATCTTAAATATTGGTTGTAAGTTAATAATTATTTCTCACTCTCTGTCTCTCAGTGTCGTTGACTGTGGTGGTTCCTCCTGATCCTATAGAGGCTCATGTGGGATCCACAGTGATTCTTCCTTGCTGGATCTCTCCTCCTGAGAACGCTGAAGCTCTGGAGATCCGCTGGTACCGTCAGGATCAGTTCAGCAATCCTGTTCTCCTCTATAATCACGGGAAGATCCAGGACTTCCAGGAGGAATCATACAGGAACCGAAGCTCTTTGACTTTGCGGTCAGATCAGTCTGGTGGACTGAAGGATGGAGATGTCTCTCTACGGCTGGAGAAACTCAGAGTACAAGATGGAGGTTCATTTCGCTGTTATGTGAGCGAAGAACATTCATATGGCATTGAAGAGGTGACTCTCAAAATTACTGGTGAGCAAGCATCTGCACCTCATTAAAGCCATAGTTCAGTCAAACATGAAAATTTTCTGCATCATAATGAGGACTATGATTGAGGACATTCGTAAAGAAACTCGCTGGGGATGCCTACTGGTCAAAACACGCAACAAAACCTCAGGCCAAAACATGCTTAAAAACAGCTTTTAAAACAAAATGCAAATGTTTTATTGAAAGTGTAATATACGTAACGGTACGCAAAAATCATGGATAGGTAAGTACCTCAGTTTTTAAAGTCACGGTTCGGTTCATTTTCGGTACAGTAAGGGAAAGAAATGCAAACATTTAACTGCAGGTTGTTTATTACTATAAACTTTTTTAAACAACTTGTTTACACATTTTTAAACACTTTTTAATAAAATATAATAAAATATATATAAAATAAAAAAATAATAAGAAATAAATTACTACTGCAAAGTTCTCCACTAAATAAAATACTCTCAGTCTCAATCCATTATCACATAATAAAATATAATGAAAAATATAAATAAATACTACAGTGCTGCATTACCAATCACAGCTTGTAGGCCTGCTCATATTTAAAAAAAAAATATATATATGTAACTTTTCCAATGTGTAAAGTGCAGCATCAACAGTTTCAGTTTTTAGAACTGCTCATATTTTGTTATTTGTGTTGGCCCGATCAGAATTAAAAGCAAAGGTCTGTTTAAAATTGTTAAAAGGATTTCTGAAGGATTGTGTGACTTGTGTGAGTAATGATGCCAAAAAATTTGTTTGAAAGTCAGCTTTGATTGTCCCTAATAAACTGTTTAACTGCACCCCAAGTGGATATTAAATTATGTTGTGGGATAATTAAATATATTCTTAATAAACTACAAACATAAAATTATATACATTTATTTTGTCCTCACATTCTTTCTTGTAACTCCTCCCTCTCAGTGACACAGCTGAATGAGAGGCTCATTATGCAGCTCATTATGCAGCTCATTATGCGTCTCATTATGCAGCTCATTATGCAGCTCATTATGCAGGCCTTTGTCTTCTCAGGTGTAAATCACAATGATATTCATGATAGTGACGCCTACTCGCATATGACTTTTACCAACAAAAAGTGTCTTAGAAAATTTAAATCAATATATTGTTTTCTGTGTGTGAGTAAACAAGATGATTTTCACATAATTTCACATAATTTCACATAATTATAATTCAAATAAATTCTAGGCTAAAAGCTCCAGTTCTCAAAAATCCCGGGAACCATTGTTCTTTATGTGTTTTATGGCCTTATTCAAGTGATTTAACATTTTTAGTTTTTCACTAAACCACACATAACATTTTTTTTTCTCAAAAATACAATCATCGTGTATATACATGCATTTCACATATTATTATAGCCCAGTTTGTGCTGATTACAGTAAGATTAGACTTTACCCATTTAGATATTTATAAGAAACTGAAAAAAGCACAAATATCAGGGCATGACAAAGCTTCTCCAGGCCCCAAAAATACCCTTAGACTCCAGAGGGTTAGGTTTTGGGATGTGACCTAAAGATAACGACGAGTTAATGATATTGAGAAGCGGTTCTTCGACTACAGGTAACAACTCTTCCAGTAATTTAGTGGGTACAGGATATAATAAACATGTTGTTGGTTTAGACGCTGTGTAATCTACATTTTTTTATTGTATTTCTGATGTTATCTATTTTATCAGTGATGAAATTCATAAAGTCATTACTATTTAATTGTGAGTGAATATTTAGATTGAGTGGCATCTGTTCATTTGTTAATCTAGCCACTGTGATAAATAAAATCCTTGGATTGTTTTGAGTTTGTTGATATGCTTGGCCCTGGCAGTTTTTAGGGCCTGTCTATAGCTGGACATACTGTTTTTCCACACAATTCTAAAACCTCCCAAGATTTTCCAATGTCTGTAAACAATAGTTACAAAAAATAAAAATCATAACAATAATAAAATAAAAACCTTAACTTTCTATTTTAGCCATTCTATTAACTATAAATAACTATTTGTCAACTAGCAGTCATAGTATTAGTAGACTGTCTGATTAATATCTGCAAACACTTAATTTTGATGAACCTTCTGCTGACTATTTAACAACTTTTTGCAAGTACATGCCAACTTATTCTACTAGCCCTAACCTAACAGTCTACTAACACAAGCAAAGTCTGTTGTCTCAGTCCCAGTGCAGTCATCTAATGTTGAAGTGTTTCAAGACCCTGGAAAGACATTCAAAATTCAGAACACAATTAGTGTGTAAGACAATATACTTACTGTATGTAAGCTAGTTTTTGTGTCTGGAGAAGATCTGAGCATCTGTTTCTCCTCTCATCAGCTTTAGGATCCGCTCCTGTCCTGTCTCCAGAGTCTCTAGATGATGGTCATGTGAACATCAGCTGCAGGTCCAGTGGCTGGTATCCAGAGCCCAGTGTCTCCTGGACGTCAGATGAAGGAAGGGTTCTCCGTCCTGGAGGAACGTCTCACACTCGTGGAGCAGATGAGATGATCTCTGTCCACAGCTGGACAGCCGTCTCTCTCTCAGACGCTCAACTGGTCTCATGTTCAGTCTCTCTCAGACCTGGAGAATTAAAAGAAGGAAGACTGAGCATACAAGGCACTGTGTATTCAGGTTAGAGAACATGGATATTTGTAGATACCACAAAAAAAGTGATCAAATTGGCTTGAATGCTAGGACTGCAATCATTTGTATTAGTTTTTCTTTTCCTATGACCTTAACTGAAGGTTTTCCATCGTTAAGTTTTAAGCAAATTTAATTGATATATAAATATATATATTTATATATATTTATACATTCTTAAATGCCTGTGACTTTTTATTCTGCTCCACCAATGAATGATTTTCTTTGATGTCATCAGTCTCTCTTACTTACTTTACCATCCAATCAATAGAATCGAAGCAAATCCCATACAGTGTTTCAGAAGAAATGGGTTGCAAACAGCATTTTTAATGTTTAAAAAAATATGTTTCTACTTAATGTAATTGATTTATGTTTTTGAAGGTGTTTAGATCGTCTGGTTTCTGTTTATTTTATTTTTTTTAGGTCCATGGAAGGCTCTCTTCCTCACTTTTCTCATCTATGCTCTTCTGAGTTCAGTTGGGTTCATTCTTTACAAATACAGAGAGAAACTAAGAGGTGCAATCTAGCTTAAACAATTAAAATTATTATATCTTCAGATGTTTTTTATGCAAGTATTTTATGCTTAATTGTTGATATTTTTTTTTTTCAGGGAAGAAACCAGTAAATAAAAGTAAGTAAACTACATGTGCATCATTTTAACATCCAAAATGTATTAAACATATGAATATACTTATTTTTTCCTCATCTGTAAGTTGCTATGGATAACATCTTCTGCTAAATGATTGTATGTAAATGTAAATGAATCAGCCTAACTTTACATTTATTATGGTTGTTTAAGTTGTGTATTTTTGTAAATAAATTGGTAATTAAACCCTCAAAATGAAATTCAAAAATGAAGTTTGTGAGGAGGAAACTATGAAGAGATTGACAAAAAAGGTACTGTTTATCTTTGCAATGCGTTTATAATGGAAGCTGCTGAATGCACTTCCAATACATAATAACTGTATATTCTCACAATTATAGCTGTAGTTTCCTTCTCTAAAACCTTTACATTATTTGTTTTTGTTTTAATGAACAAATTCGGAAGAACCAAAGAAAGAACCAGGTATGACATCATCTCAGTTTAAATATTCATATACAGTATTTGTAAAGCTTGTTCATTCCACCCTGTACATCTTTTTCACTTTGCTTCTTGAAAACATAAAAAAGAAGAAAAAACCCCCCACAAAACTGAAGTATAATTTCAAGTCAAAATACTACAATAATGCAGAGCCATTATCTACTGAATAATAACATGATATCATAATAAGCTTTAATTTTCTGAGGTAAAATGGGATGGTTTTGCGTTTAAGCCGTGAAAAATGCTGAATACAAGAGTAATTGCAAACCACTGCTTTTTGTTTCTTGTTTGAAGAATATACAACTGATAATTAAAAACATTTGCCATTATCTGATCTGATTGTTTTGAAAGTAAAGAAATTTCAGATTTTATGCCAGTTAATGCACAAAATAGATGAACATTACGAGCAGTGTGATGCTTGTACCAGACAAACCCAAAATTGAAACAAGTTACTGGATTGGCAGAATGACCTGACAGTACTTTAACACAAATGAGCTGGAGTGCAGGGGTTATTGGAGAAACCATTTCAGAATTGACCTTTGACCCTGAGCCTATGAGATTTTACCTCAGATGATGGTTAAAACTAAATGAAGTTCTGTCTGAAAGGGTCACTTTTACTTTTGCTTTAGACTATGAGGAACGATCTCTTGAGATAATGAGAAAAGAAGGTATTTGAAGATGTTAAATTTTTTACATACTTAAAGGAATTTTAACTGTTGAAGTTGTCATGCACTTGAGGAAGGAAGGTGTACAAAGACAAAGATACTCCAATAAAGCATTTAATTAGAATCCTAGAAGAATAAGATCCATAAAAAACACAGAGAACACAACCACGCTCAAGAGTGAGCTAGAATCAGCCAGTCACTGATGTAGTTGAGGATACGGACAACTCATTCCCTGAGAGGAGCCATGGGGAGACAGGGCCAACCCTAATGCGAGAACCTTGTACTGATATGCCTGCCCCTTGAAAGCAAACCAAAGAAACAGTCTGTGTCGAGGAAGAATGGAGACATGAAAGTATGTGTTCTTCAGGTCGATTGCTGCAAACCAATCCAACAGATGAATGCATTCGAAAATGCGCTTGGGCGTTAGCATCTTGAATGGAAGTCTTTTCGGATCAAGGCACACAAGTCCAGGATTGGCCGTAACCCACCTGTTTTCTTGGGTACTCTGAATTCTTGGGTACTATAACCTTGGGAGAAACCAGGCTCAGTTGGGGTCAGTTCTCCTCTGACCAGACGAAACCAGTAGTTCAATTCCAGACTGAAGCAAAGTCAGATTGTGCAGAAGAATCATCTGTTTCCTGTGGTCTTGTCCTGGTGGTCCTCTGAGTCAAGGTTTTTACAGGGGATCTGTATCTGGGGCTCTAGTTGTCCTGGTCTCCGCTGTCTTTCAGGGATGTAGAGGTCCTTTCTAGGTGCTGATCCACCATCTGGTCTGGATACGTACTGGATCCGGGTGACTGCAGTGACCCTCTGATCTGGATACAGACTGGATCTGGTGGCTACGGTGACCTCGGAACAAGAGAGAAACAGACTAATATTAGCGTAGATGCCATTCTTCTAAAGATGTAGCAAGTACATTGTGTGTTATGGGAAGTGTTCCCGGTTCTGGTTTACCTAATTAATGCAGCCTAAAAATCTTTTAACGGATTTGGATATTAAAAAGCATATTAGTATGTTATGTGTAAACCAGGTAAAGGAGATGGGTCTTTAATCTAGATTTAAACTGCAAGAGTGTGTCTGCCTCCCGAACAATGTTAGGTAGGTTATTCCAGAGTTTAGGCGCCAAATAGGAAAAGGATCTGCCACCTGCAGTTGATTTTGAGGGTAAGTTGTGGCCTAGTTACATGCAGAGTTTTTAGGTCCTATAATTAACACCTATGGTTTTTTTTTTCAGAATTTAGCAGTAAGAAATTACTCGTCATCCAGTTTTTTATATCGACTATGCATTCCATTAGTTTTTCAAATTGGTGTGTTTCACTGGGCCGCGAAGAAATATAGAGCTGAGTATCATCAGCATAACAGTGAAAACTAACACAGTGTTTCCTTATGATATCTCCCAAGGGTAACAGGTAAAGCGTGAAGCATAATGGCCCTAGTACTGAGCCTTGAGGTACTCCATACTGGACTTGTGATCGATATGATACCTCTTCATTCACTGCAAAGAATTGATGGCGGTCATATAAGTGGTGGTGAAGCGCTCAGGGGAATGCGAGAGCTGAAGCTCTGACCAGCTGAATCGTGCCGTCACACCAACACCAGCTGACTCGCTTGTAAACAATCTGGAGTAGCAGCAAGAGATGTGCTCATGTCCGAAACAAAAGCTTGAATGCGAGTTGCTTGCGCTACTCCTTATATACCCACACAGCTCGGCAGAGCTCATGATGCAAATCCCACAGACCATTGGCTCTTTTTGTTACCACCCAAAGGTGATTGGGCTCTCTAGCAAGACCCCATTAATCAGTTTCTTTCTGACATAATGTAGAACGTGACTGACTGAAAGGGAACTAAGGAAAACTAGGTCACAAAACAGGAGAACTGACACAAGGTCCATATGGTGACATTACTCCCCCAGACCTCGTGCCATAACAAAACAAGAATGGAGGGACAGAGGGACTTAGGAGGAGAACAAAGGAGTGGATTTGGGATGGTAACAGGATGGTAAAGGGCAGGCAGATGACCAGAGCAGATCAGAAGGAGGGAGGAGCCAGTGAGAAGACAGTCAGAAGGGACTAGGAGCTGGAGGAGCCAGGCAGGACCCAGACCATAATCAGGAATGCAGCCCACGGTGGATCCAATGGAGGGAGGAGCCATGGTGGAGAAAAGGCTGTTGAATCCTAGGGCTGACTGACAGGGTGGAGACAGAGTGCCATGGAGCCAGGGTGATGGGGAGGATCTGGAGGGCGTAGGCAGAGCAGATGGCTCATGTGACCGAGGCATAGATGGCGATCCAGAAGGCTGTGGTGGAGCAGCAGCAACATAGGATCAAGGTGGAGCAAGAGTGACGAAAGGATGAGGCAGAGCTGGCGGACTGATGGACCAAAATAGAGATTAGGGAGCTAGGAGGGAAGCTGGGTGGGAGTTTGTGATGATGGCTCAGAGATGGTGTGTGATGCCTATACACACCAAAGCATGACTCCTTACACAGGGAGTGCAGAGGATGGGGAACAACCTCCATGGTTGTGTCTGGGGAGGCAGACAGTTCAGAGCAGTCGTTCATTTGATTATATTTAAATGTAAATGAATCAGCTTAACATCAGAATTATATTGCGGTTGATTAAGTGGAGGATTTGTGTAAATAAATTGGTAATTAAACCCTTAACATTAAATTATCTTATTTCAGTTTGTGGGGATGAAACTATGGAGAGACTGACAAAGGAAGGTATTTAAAGAAGTTGCATTCACATAGTGTGAATATAAACACTTTATATAAGCAATGCACTTCCAATACATACTAATAATTGTATATAGTTACAATTACTGCTGTAGTTTTCTTTCAATAAAACCTTACATTATTTGTTTTTGTTTTTTTTATGAGCAAATTCAGAAGAACCAAAGAAACAACCAGGTATGACATTATCTCAGTTATATTTTCATATACAGTATTTGTAAAGCTTGTTCATTCCATCCTGTACATCTTTTTCGCTTTGCTTCTTGAAAACATAAAAAATAAGGAAAAAAACATAACTAAAGTATAATTTTGCTTCATAGTTTAAAGACAAAATACTCCAATTATGCAGAGCAATAATCTACTGAATAATAGTATGATATCATAATTAACCATTTTAATATTCTAAAGTAAAATAGGATGGTTTTGTGTTTAAGCCATGAAAAATGCTGCATGCAAGAGTAAAAGCAAACCACTGCCTTTTGTTTCTTATTTAAAATAAACTAAAAAAAATTCTGTTTTTATGCCAGTTAATGCACAAAATAGATGAACATTACGAGCAGTGTGATGCTTGTATCAGACAATACCAAAATTGAAACAAGTTACTGGATTGGCAGAATGACCTGACAGTACTTTAACACAAATGAGCTGGAGTGCAGGGGTTATTGGAGAAACCATTTCAGAAATGACATTTGACTCAAATTTTAACTCAGATAATGGTTAACATCAAAATGAAATTCTGTCTGAAAGGGTTATATTTATTGTGGTTTACAGAGTTTACAGAGTCTGGAGTATTTATGAAGCAGATTAATAATTAACTTTTCCTTTGAAATTTTCTCTCATTTTAGACTGTGAGGAGGGAACTCTGAAGAAACAGAAAAAAGAAGGTATTTGAAGATGCTTAATCTTAAAATATTGAATCCTCCTGTTTAGTTAGCTATACTTACAGAAACTGTAACTGTTGAAGTTGCCATGCTCTTGAGTAAGGAAGCTGCACACAAACAAAGATATTCCAATTTTGCATTTCATTAGAAGAAGAAGAAGAAGATCCATACAAAACACAGGGAAACACAAGAAGAATGCACAAAGACAATACAATAAACAGCAAGGACTAAACAGAAATGGGGGGGGGTAACACTTTAGAATACTGTTTCTTACTTACTACATAACTAATAAGGAATTACTGAAGAACTAACAGGTGATTATTCATTAACACTTAACTCACTACTGTTAACTACTAAAAAAGATGTGTTAATTAATCAGTATTTAATATTATTTTATGATTGTGTTAAGAAACAGTTAGCTAATCAATAACTAATGTATTCTGTCATACCTCCTGAAGAAGTACTATTAATTATCTACTAGTTAAGGTTCAAGAAAAATAACTATGAAAAAATTGCTACTGAACAGTTAAACACAAATAATCACTATAATAATCAGGATTTGTCCCACGTATAAAGTACTTGAGTAAAAGTACAGATACCCCAATAAAATATTACTCCAGTAAAATTATAAGTAGGTCTATTCATTTTCAAAATTACTTTAGTAAAAGGACAAGTACAAAGTACTACTACAGTAGCAACTTTGTTAAAGTCCACTTATTAGCTTATAATGGAAATGAAATATGGATTTTGTTTGCTTCTAAATGTTTAACTTTTGATTATGAAATGTTTGTTAAATTATTTAAAATGTGGGAAGTATACATGTTAAAATGGAATAAAATATGCTGTATTAAGAAATGTTCTCATCTGAAATGAAAAGATGAGAGTATTTTACAAAGTTTATGATTACTTTTATAGTTTTTTTTTTTTTTTTTGTCAAAATGATGTAGTTTATTATTATTTACTAGTAGGTTCACTTTAGAATTCTGTAAGTCCTGCAAAATGATCTGATAATTCTTTATTAATTACTAATGGGTTCCCAACATTTTCACTTTATAAAAGGCCTAATGTTTCAGGTTCAAAATAAGTCCTGCAGAATTATTTGATAATTAATTATTAATTACTAATGGGTTCCCTATGTTTTCACTTTAGAATACTGTTTCAGATTCTAAGTAATTCTAAAAGTGAAGTGACATTCAGCCAAGTATGGTGACCCATACTCAGAATTTGTGCTCTGCATTTAACCCATCCGAAATGCACACACACAGAGCAGTGAACACACACACACACACACTGTGAACACACACCCGGAGCAGTGTTCATCATTTATGCTGCGGCGCCCGGGGAGCAGTTGGGGGTTCGATGCCTTGCTCAAGGGCACCTAAGTCGTGGTATTGAAGGTGGAGAGAGAGCTGTTCATGCACTCCCCCCACCCACAATTCCGTCCGGCCCGAGACTAGAAAAAATTCTTCAGGAATTATTTGATAATTCTTTATTAATTATTAATGGGTTCTTAATATTTTCACTTTAGAATAGGCCTAATGTTTCAGGTTCAAAATAAGTCTTGCATAATTATTTTATAATTCTTTATTAATTACAAATTGGATACCTGTATTTTCCTCAGGCTTTGCCTTACATACAGAAATTGAATTAATGATAATGTGGTATATGCTGATGAGGCACACAAACAGTACTGTATATAAAATATAAAAACTAAGGTAAGTTATCGCAAGGCACTGGAGTCATGGTGGGGTTCCTATTGGAAGCTGATTTCTTACAAAACACACTCAAAACAATTCACTACATAGGCAAAACCTCTATTTAATGTATTGCATTTATTAAAATTGCATTTTCATACTACTACTACTATTGCTAATAACATTTAGGGTCACAATTTAATGTAATTGTGTAAAACTGTTCATTAGTAGTTACTTCATAGTTATTTTTCCTAACTAGTAGATAATCAATAGTAGTTCTTCAGGAGGTATGACAGAATACATTAGTTATTGATAAGCTAACTCTTACTTAACATAATCATAAAATTATATTACATACTGCTTAATTAACACATCTTTCATAGTAGTTAACAGTAGTGAGTTAAGTGTTAATGAATAATCACCTGTTAGTTCTTCAATAATTCCTTACTACATAACTAATAAGTAAGAAACAGTATTCTAAAGTGTTACCAAACTAGGTCACGAAACAGAACAGACACAAGGTCCATATGGTGACACTACTCCCCCAGATCTTGTGCCATAACAAGTGTTCCTGTAGCTCAACTGGTAGAGCATTGCGTTAGCAAGCAAGCAATCACAAGGTTGGGGATTTGATTCCCCGGGAACACAGGATAGGTAAAAATTTATAGCCTGAATGCACTGTAAGTCGCTTTGGATAAAAGCGTCTGCTAAATGTATAAATTTAACCTTTCTGCTAAATGCATAAATAACAAAACAAGAATGGAGAGACAGAGGGACTTAGGAGCAGAACAAAGAAGTGAAGTTTGGATGGAAAGCGCAGGATAGGGGAACAACTTCCATGGTCATGTCTGGGCAGGCATACAGTTCAGATGATGACAGAAGAATTGGTATGTCAGAAACATGGTGTGAGGGTTGTCCCCGTTTAAATATTCCCCCTTCCTAATGCTTGCTTTCCTCTTTTACATCACCTCATCACGTACACACCAACACACGAGTCAATAGTTGTGGAACATTTATTACGGCTCCTCGGCAAGGAACGCAACAAAATCAGGGAGATGCCACACAACCGCTTAATTTGCAAAAACAAACATTTATTAAACTATAGAAAATAAACATAAAATGTTTATTAGTCAGTATAAGTGTATAGTCAGTGTGTCAGCATGCATGTAAGTGATACAAATGTAACAAAATGTAACCAACGAAAGATAATGTCCAAACATCCGATCTAAGAAAGGCGGATTCATACAAAAACTCCTCAAGTGCGGCGGTGGTCTCCCGCAACCTCCATATCCCTCGAGAACACTGGTAGCTCCATGAAAGGCAGACAAAACACCAACAAGCACCAAATCTTCCTCCTCCAGCAGTTCCAAAAAGTCCTTTTAACAGAGCGTTGATTCAGTGCAGGTGCAACACCACATCATCCAATCAGCCAGTCACCTGCAGCTCAGACAAAAACAGTGACTCACTGAGACGTCACACACCCCCCTTTAAAAGATCCTGTATCCCATGAAAAGGATCGTCACAATACCAGAAAGTTTTTAATTTTTTTATTTTTATTTTTAAACATACTTTCCTTTTAATCTATTTTTTCATAGAATATGATCCACCAGTACAATCATGTTCTTACGGTCATCTCAATTCTTCTTGATTGCTCACCTTACCCCCAGCAATCTGGATCCTGAAAGCAAATTAAGGAGACAAAGAGCACAGAAAAACAGAAAAAACTGGCCAAACATTACTTTTATTCAGTGTGATCAGGAGCACGAGATAACGCATCTGCCACTACGTTATCAGAACCCTTGATGTGTTTTACACTTAAAGTGTAAGGTTGTAAAAAGAGAATCCAACGCATCAGTCGCTGACTCGGGGACTGTAGCGAATGTAAAAATGTTAAGGGGTTGTGATCAGAATAAACCTCCACAGTTAGTCCTCCCCCCACATATACATCAAAGTGCTGAAGAGCCCAAATTAAAGATAAAGCTTCTTTCTCTATCACAGAATAGTTCTTTTGGTAAGTATTAAACTTACGAGAAAAGAAACTTACTGGATGATCAAGTCCAGTTTCGCCTGTTTGCAACAAAACTGTTTGCAGCAATTAATTCTGTCAAGGCCGTTTTATTCACTTAAACATCGGAAGTTATTATTGAAGTTATTATTTTCTCTTTAATACAGATGACGCCAATCTACTTTTAGATAATTCCGCTATATTAGCAATAATAACATTACCTGCTTGAGGGAATGGGTTGACAGGTGTTCATAACAAAACCCACCCAATTGCTATTCAAAACTAGCCCAAACTAACTGTGTTTAGAGGGGGTCCCTGTGTAAATATCGCATTCTGGGGGCTAAAATACACTTACACCCAATTAGATGGGGAACCACAAACTTGGCAACACTATGATGGATAGTAATGTCTACAATGGACACAAGCGCTGTTCCGGCAGCAACAGTTTTCTTTGGTTTCATAGCAAGAACAATTATAGATAAATGGTTTCATTCTCATAATTTCATATCTTTCATAAATTATTTTATCAACAAAAATAGCATCTTGTATTCCAGTGGAAGCAAGAAGATCTGTTTTTCTGTACTTAAGAGTTCATTTTATCTGACAGTATTTTTTTTTTCTTTTTTGTAGTGTAGAATTTCATATCCCAGATATTCAAGTTATTAGACTTTTGGGCTCCACTGTATTGTTTTTTATTTTACAAACTGTTGCACTGTGTTGTATACCAGAACTAATGTGAATATAATTAAATATGGGTAATTAACAATGCATAAATGTTTATGTAATATATTGATGTCATTTGTAGATGTCCTCAATTACAGCTGTAGTTTTCTTTCTTTAAAATCTCAAATTGTTTTTAATTTTAGTTGTGGAAGACATCAATATAGAGGAACTGAGGAAACATGCAGGTGTGGTGATATCTCATTTTTATGTCCATAGATTATACAGTATATACATGTACATCTACATAGAGTTTAAGAGGATAAATAACTGTTGCTCATGTGTTTTTCCTCACAGTTGAGATCACTATTGACCGTAAGCGTTCACATCCATATCTGATTGTTTCTGAGGACTCTAAAATGGTGAAGGTTCCTCCAGGATATAAACACAGTGTAGAGGTATTTCCATATCAATTACATGCTTTTGGAGCCCAAAGATTCTCCTCTGGTCGTCACTATTGGGAAGTAGAGCTGGCACAAGAAAATATACCTCCCAAAAACTTTTGGATAATTGGTGTGGAAGAGAGAAATTTGACTAAAAGCAAAAGGTTCTTGTGTTCAGACGGTCCTCGTGGCTTTTACACCAACACTGATCCACCAGTTAAACTCTCTCTGACACCGAGACCTGAACGACTGGGAGTTCTGTTAGATTATGATCACGGTCAGCTCTCATTTTACAACGTCACAGAGAGAAAACATCTCCTGACCATCAGCAGCAGATTCTCTGGATCAGTCGTTCCTCTCTTCAATCCTGGAGCAGGTGATAAGAGCACGCTTACAATTCTGGATCTTCCAAAACCTGTAGAACCAGATGAACCCACTCAGCCTTTACTGAGTAACATGGTAGCTGTAGAATCAGCTGTAGAATTCCAGTGGTAATCCAGAAACTGTAGAATCAGTTGCAGAGTCCAGACAGTCTTTAACAACAGCTCAGAAAGTCTGACTGATTAATGCAGTTTAAACAAATGGATGAATGTACAATAAAATAACATCTTACATCAACAAACTACAAAAAATGTATTAAGATGTAGCATGGTGCTGGGAACATCAAGCTCATGGGATTGTTTCCCAGTAATCATGTGTACTTTTAAAACATACAACTTGAACACAGCATCATCAGTTCAACCAAAAGTCAATATATGACAACTTCAGATGATGTCATCCAGTCTTACAACGTCACCAAGACTACAAATATGAATCCTCCTCGACCACATCAACATACACACTATAATAAATAAAAGTGGACTTCAAATAAAGTTTTAAGATACATATTTGTTTTTAGAAGATCAGCTTGATTAGAAAACAGAGTCTCAACACAAGATGCCAAGACAGAACTGCAGGAAAAAACATGAACCAACACCATCAGCTATAAAATGATCTATCATGGACACAAACAAATAAAAATCTCCTCCAGACACTCATCCAGGTTTTTGAGGCTGCAGCTTGTTTCACGTCTCACATCACACCGCATCGCTCTCGCTCGCATCATTCAAATGCAACTTCTGTCATCTTGTACCTCAGTTATTGACTGTATTTACTGTAAAATAAACCAGAGGACCATTAATAGCATATTGTTGAAGAGTTTGTCCTGTTGCTATAGAACAACTGTTTTGTACACTGTCATGGATTTAAGATAATAAAAATAAAAGATTTTAAAACATTTTCTTGTCAAATAATATTGTATGTCCTGTTACACCTTGACATTTTTTCTTTCTCTCTCTCTCTTTTTTTTTTACAGTAAAATATTGCCAACAGTATTGGTTGGTAATATACTGTAACATAATGGTAACTAACTGGCAACAATGAGAAATTTTTAAATTACAGTGAATAATTGGCAGAAGTGTTGGCAGATAATTACTGTAATGCAATGCAACCATTAACAGCATAACACTGCATACAGATTTACAGTATATCATATACAGTAGACATTCTGGTATTATAAAGATGCAATATAACTAATAACCACATTTTCTATAGAATTAGCTAAATAACCTGAGTAAAACTTATAACCAACTACAAGCATTATTATTTTTCTTTTAAAATATAACAAAAAATTAAATAAACAAAGAAACACTAGCAGTGTAATGACTTCCTGTTTCCCGTTTTACAACGTCACAGAGAGAAAACATCTCCTGACCATCAGCAGCAGATTCTCTGGATCAGCTGTTCCTCTCTTCAATCCTGGAGCAGGTGATCAGAGTCTGCTTGAGATCACGGATTATCCCAAACCTGTAGAACCAGCTGAACCCAGTCAACATTTACTGAGTAACAACAGCTCAGACACCTGACAGACCAATGCAATTAGTTACTTCCTCTTACTTCTTGAGCAAAGCATCATTACACATCAGAGTTTGAGTGGAAGAACCACAAGATGACTGACAAAAAACAGAAACACCAACACACAAAGACAAATTGCTGGAAATATCCAGGCTTCCACCTGATCAGTTGAGATCTCTACTCAAGCATTTCATATTTTCTTCCTGAATCTTTGTTCACGAATCCTTTCCTTGGTCTTCTGTCTGCTCGCCTCCAGAGGTTGCCTTCTGATTACGTTGACTCTCAGACCACACAAACTGTTGCACTTCACCTAAACTACATTTCCCATGCACAGCCAACCACACACACACACACTATATATAACCACCACTCAAGTCCTTCTCTAATGGCCAGTCTGCATTTCTTACTCTCCAGGTGATAGCAACTTTTACGATGACAGTCTGTGTCTCTGGAGTTCAGTTCCAGTCAGTCCTGTTTGTTTCGCATTCATCCTGTGTTTTAATTCTAGCCTGGTGTTATGGCCCATGACCATTTTAAGACTCGTTAATTCAAACAATTAAAGGACACAGGAAGAACATATTAAAATAATCACAACACCTGATGTGAACTTCAAGACACCTCTATTTAAGTCATTTACGAAGTTCAACTCAAACATTCAGAAAATTATGCACAACAATTCACAAAGAATATTTATTAACATTCTAATGTATAATAATAAATAAACAAAACATGAACTGATAAGTAAATAAACTACCTGCTACTGATAAGTAAGAAAGTATATAACATATTAAAACACAAATTTACAAGTTAGTGACGTAACATTCAGCCAAGTATGGTGACCCATACTCAGAATTCGTGCTCTGCATTTAACCCATCCAAAGCACACACACAGAGCAGTAAACACACACACACACACACACACACACGGAACAGTGTTCATCATTTATGCTGCGGCGCCTGGGGAGCAGTTGGGGTTCAGCCGTGATATTGCCGACCCGAGACTCAAACCCACAACCCTAGGGTTAGGAGTCAAACTCTCTAACCACTAGGCCACGACTTCCAGAAGTCGTGTTAAACCTAAGCATTAAGAAAAACTAACAAAACAGCCTAAAAGGATGGATGAGAGAGACACTTGCGAGAAAAATGGGAAGCTGAGCAACAGAGAGAGAACGCCATTGCCATCTCAGAGCCTTTTATCCAGGATCCCAGATGACGTCACATGATTCTCATGGAAGAATTCCCCCAAACGCCACCTACAAGCTCATAAAATATATGTCATACAGGTATATTTAGTTTAACCCCTTACTAGTAACCCCCCTTTTTTGGCATGGAGACCGAAATTACATACCCAAAATAAAAAGGTTTCTGCTCATGATTCTTTCTGACTAGATACATATTCAACATATGTTCACAAAGCTGACACTTTAAAGTTTACTGTTCAGGAATCAGAATCACTCAGACTGTTATGATAATAGAGATATATAAGCTCAAACATAAAAACAAAAATAAAAATATTAAAAACATATGTTTTAAATGTATTTAAAAAAATGTTGATGTAGGAAATGAGTTTGAAAACACAGTGTAGCTAAGGCCACAAGTCTTCCAAGACTTCATAAAAAATTTCATAATCGAATCTGTAAAACTGTGAATTTTATTAAATATTTTCTAAGGCCATGTCATGTGTGTTTTTAGAGAAGGCTAATCAGATTGATTTATGGCCCTTGTCATCTCTGTAAGATCTCACATGTAAACACTGATGTGTGTTTTATATGTGTGTTTGGCTGTGAAAACTGCCCGTTTCATGATTGTATTGTTCTCACCAAACGAGTCTTTCACACCTCCGCCAGGTATGACACATTATCCGCATTATTCTTTTATCATTATTCTTTTGTTTTTATTCCACCTTTATTAGCCTTGATTGTGTTTTTTCAGGCTTTACAAAGACACAAAGCAGCAATCTCACTTCAGTCTCTGTTTGCATTTAGCCCTTATTTATCAAAAGTCTTACTATAAAAATACAACAAAACATTTTCTTACGACCTTACGTGAATTATTGAGACAAAAATGCATTATGAAGAAGAAAAGCACCTGCTATTAGTAGCATTGGTGCTAACGTTAGCATCAAGCTACATCTGACAATTTATGAAATTATTAGTACACTTTTACTCAAAACTCACTTTAAACCCCGATCGAGTGTTTATAATAACTTCCTTTAGCGATCAGGGGTGGAATTTGGTCGTTTACTGTTGTAAAAATATGTTATTTGTAGCCTTTTTCATCGCTGCACAAGTTAGCATTTCCGATGTACATTTTCGATTTTTTTATAAAAACGCCCCAGATCTCAAGAAATTCTCATACCAAGCTTTACTATCGTAATCGCGGGTTTATTATTCGGATATTTTGTGTGTACAGAGGTGTTTCAGTGTTGTTTTGGCCAGATAACTACCAGGAAGTGTGCAGGAAGCATGTGACACGATGGGGCGGTGTCCAGATATGAAACTCTAGATTGACGTTTGAAAGACCCAATCAGAGTCTGAGTCACACACCGCACGAGCTGCCGGCACAGCAAACACATACACAGATCGCTGGGAGAGGCTGTTTATCATCTGATCGCGTAAATCCGTGGAAAATGAATAGAAATGACGATTCTGTCTGAAGAAATATGAAGTAAACATCAGTAAATATATCCATATATCTCCGCAGATATGCATCTTTGGTCTATAAATCCTAATTGACGCTGTTCAGTGAGTCTATGTGAACACAAATAAACCGCTCTTGACGTGACTGAATATGAGTGAGTTATGAATTTCTATTCAAAATGTGGCATAATACTGATTTATTATTTTGCACTCCTGACATAAATCACTAAATATCTGTCACTGCAACAATGTTTTATCAAAATATTGGTCAAATATCGAAGCTTGAGTCTTTAAACTTTCCATTGATGCACAGTTTGTCCAGATGAAGTAAGACAGTGATGTTTAATGTGCTGTGAAAGTGAAACAATAATAAACTGGGGCCGTCAGCGATGTTTGCACGCAAAGGGGTTAAACATCTTTAAAAACAAACTTCAATGCATTAAACGTTGGTTATTGTTTTTCATTCGGGTCAGGAAGACTAAGGGGTTGTGATCTGTGTAGATAATCAACGGATACGAAACAGAACCCACATAAACTTCAATATGTTGAAGAGCAAAGACAAGAGCTAGTGCCTCCTTCCCACGTCACGGATGTTTATTACATTTTCATGAAAAATAGCAAACAGGATGCTCCATACCAGTTTAATCTCATTGGAGAAGTACAGCTCCCTTAACAGTGTCACTTGTGTCAAGAGCAAGCAAGAACGGAGATGTAAAATCAGGAACAGAAAATATAGGAGAATTGATCGGAAGCACTTTGATCTTTTCAGAACTTACTTGACACAAAAAAGATTACTTCTTTTTGCAACTGAGCACGCTTCTCAGGATTCAGCCTATATGCGAGCTGTTTATTGGCAATAAATCGCCAACATCAATATCATGTTCTATCAGAGAAGTAAGAGAAGGAACGTCAGAAAATAAATTACTTTATGTCAGCATGTTTGGTAACAGTCAAATGAGAAAGAAACGAGTCAAGATTTTGAATTATCTCAGAATTTTTCAGTCTGCCAGTCTCAGTCTTCCTCCTCAAATGTAGTCAAGACAGTGGCACTATCAGAAACAGGTCAAAGTTTCAGCACTGGACAGCGCCCAACACTTAGAATAAAGCACACAAGTCAAGTGGACTTTGACACAACAGACCACATTCTCAACACAGACTCCAAACAAACGAGCAGAAGTGACGGAGTGTGAGATACCTGTCCAAAGATGCTGTTCAGCAGGTTAGTGTACACCTTGTTCAATGCATCCATGCTTGATTTCTTGCTTTTCATCACATACGCTGTCATGTGGACGGACGATTCTAATATTAGAATTTAAGAAGAAGAATTTAAGTGAACACAGTTGGTTCTCATTGTGAGATTAGTTAACTTAGTTTCCTGACCCATCTGTAGGTGGCGCGCTCTCTGTGTCATTCATCATGTGTTAATAAGAGACATTCAGAGTGTTGTGAATATCTATTAATAAAAGTCATACATTTGTATAGTATAATGAATAACATACTTTGACACTCACAAACACGCAAGTTTTTTTTTCTATTTAGTTCTTTTGCTATTTAAAATTATCCATATTTTGATTTAAAACTCTGAAGAGCGTCAGTAACCTATAGCTTATTTATTTACAAGAAACACAGAATAAATGCCTTCCTAACCCTATGTGAGGATGAGATCCACCAGATAAACATCAAAATTAAATTTCTGGGTAAACTATACTTTTAATTATAAACAGTATATAACTACTATTTACAATTACTGCAAAGAAAATTCTGCTATTTTTACAAAGTGTAAACAAAAACAATAATTATTTATTATCACAGTAACAAAAAAACTACGGGTACAAAAAGTATTCAGACCCCCTTAAATTTTTCACTCTTTGTTATTTTGTAGCCATTTAAATTCTTTTTTTTTCCTCATTAATGTACACACTGCACCCCATATTGACAGAAAAACAGAATTGTTGACATTTTTACAGATTTATTAAAAGAGAAAAACTGAAATATCACATGGTCCTAAGTTTTCAGACCCTTTGCTGTGACACTCATATATTTAACTCAGGTGCTGTCCATTTCTTCATCCTTGAGATGGTTCTACACCTTCATCTGAGTCCAGCTGTGTTTGATTATACTGATTGGACTTCAGCTATCTATATAAGAGCTTACAGCTCACAGTGCATGTCAGAGACAATACAGTCCCAACAGTGAAGCATGGTGGTGGCAGCATCATGCTGTGGGGGTGTTCTTCAGCTGCAGGGACAGGACGACTGGTTGCAATCGAGGGAAAGATGAATGTGGTCAAGTACAGGGATATCCTGGACAAAAACTTCTCCAGAGTGCTCAGGACCTCAGACTGGGCTGGAGGTTCACCTTCCAACAAGACAATGACTCTAAGCACACAGCTAAAATAACGAAGGAGTGGCTTCACAACAACTCTGTGAATGTTCTTGAATGTCCCAGCCAGAGCCTTGACTTAAACCCAATTGAGCATCTCTGGAGAGACCTGAAAATGGCTGTCCACCAACATTTACCATCCAACCTGACAGAACTGGAGAGGATCCACAAATCCAGGTGTGAAAAACTTGTTGCATATTTCCCAAAAAGACTCATGGCTGTATTAGATCAAAAGGTGCTTTTACTAAACACTGAGCAAAGGGTCTGAATACTTAGTACCATCATGTTCAAGGCACAGAAAGGCAGTAAATAACCCATGTGACTTCAGTAGTTCTACCGTAATGTTATGAAGCTACGAGAATACTTTTGTGCACAAAGAAAATAAAAATAACAACTTTGTTCAACAGTTTCTTCTCTTCCCCATCAGTTTTCACCGCGTGTGATGCCGGGGACATATACTATAGGAAAACTATAGGAAACTATAGAAACTATAGGAAAAAAGCTGAGCTGAGCTGGAAAATGATTTCACTGAAACGATGAACTGCCATTAAAAGGAACATTTACTGTTTCCTATTGTCCTGTTTTTACAGCTGCTTTACAGCAAAATGTATTTTGGTTTTAATTATTGACACACTATTTTCCAGCTTTTAAAGCTGCTTTGACACAATCTGTGTTGTATGACGTGCTATTAAAATAAAGCTGACTTAACTTGATTTGTGAGATACCTGTCCAAAGATGCTGTTCAGCTGGTTGGTCTACACCTTGCTCAATGCCTTGGTTTCCTGCTTTTCCTCTTTTCGGTCACGAGGACTGGTTGACTGTGATCTGTTTCTCTCTCTCTCTCTCTCTCTCTCTCTCTCTCTCTCTCTCTCTCAACAAGAAATTAACTGACAGGTCATGATGCTTGTAACTTGTCATGACTGTGGTAGTGTAGTAGTAGAGATCATACTGTGATTTATTGGTTATCAATGGCCTGAACGTTCCCTAACTTGGCTGCTCTCTCTGCCATAAAGAGTGTTGGGAATATCAACATAAATGTAAAATATTGCATTTAATTCACTTAATAACTTTGACAAAATCTGACTACAATCAAACAGGAAAATGTATAAATTCCTTTAGACGTGTCACGTGTCGTGTCTGTGTGCATTATCACACTGAATCATCCTCGCGCGCTCGTCACAGAGATCACACACTGCATGCATCGCAGGTTTCATTAAACAGAATCACATCTGACAGAATCGGACTGCTGTTCTATTTTTAGAAAGTGAAAGCAAACAAGGAGGAAATCTCGAGCACCTTTGGATTCTGAAAGATTTCCGTGTGTTTTAACATTAATATGTGACGCTTTTATTATGTTGAACGCGTAAAGGCTCAGATTCACTTAAATCAGAAGTCAGTTTTTTCATTTTATTTAATTTCTTTAAACAAAGCAGTCCGATCGATGATGTATCTCATGTGATTTCGGAGATTCCGGAAGAATCTCCCTCAGAGTTTGTTTTTATTGGAGTCTGTATTTTCACAGGAATGTTGTGGATTATTATCGTTTTACTGGTGAATCTCCTCATAGAGACTTCAGGTAAGAACACCACAAACACACGCGAATCTTTACAATTTTTATGAGAGAATGTGCTTATGAAACGTGGATTTAGTGTAATGGGACAATGGGGGGGTGGGCATATTGATTTCCATCTGTAGGGGTGCCACTATGGTTTCTGGGTCCCCTGAACTTGGGCGTTAGCTTGGGCCAAAAAGTTTCGAGTGCCCTCTCCCTTGTCAGGCCATTAGAAATGTCTTAACATTATATTTTTATTTTACTATGAGTTTAAGTAAGTCTCAATGACCAGTTTTTCAGTGACATTTAAAGCCAGAATGGCAGCCTGCCTCACTGATCTTAATCAAGCAGCTTTCTTTTCAGCGAATCATCTGGGTTAAATGTATTGTCTGCTTTCTGATATAATGGAATGGGCTTCAGACTTTAGCTGACTATAGTCACCTTTATTTATATAGTGCTTTTAACAAAACCAATTGTGTCACAGCACTTTACAGTATCAATCACCCCTTTGGCCACCCTGATCAAAACTGCCATTTTTGTCCCCTTTTTCTTGACAAGAAATGCATTTATTAAGAAGTAGAACTGGCGTATTTCTTTGCATCCACATCAAACGGGAGACTTTTCAGATGTGCACTTCAGCTTCACCTCAGTGCCATGCTACAGCAGCCAAATGAGCTTCAGAAGAACTACAGTGAACTGCAGTATGATGAGATGTTGTTATGCTGTATGTCTGTAAAACTGTCCTGTCAACCATCTCACTGTGTCACAGCACACACTCTTCAACTTTATCTGAATCTGTGGTGCCACACTCTGATCGCGACATTATAAATAAGCACACAAGAAACTTTCAGTTCTTTAGTCAGTAAAGTCATGAAATGAACAAAAAGTTGATTAAAGCTGCAAACTGTAAAAAGTAAAAACAACAATGAAACCATTTAAATGCATAAAATAACACATTTTACAGTCTGGAATTTATGTGCTGTTGATTTCCAGCCTTTTCACATTCTTATCACTATCTGCATGTCTCATCCATGAGTTTACAATGTTGTAGAACAAGCTTTTGGGGGTTTTGAGAACCAGAGCCGAGCTGACTGGGCAATAAAGCTATAGTAAGCCCCATTATTTAAATAACTAGAGGTGATGAATAATACCAAAGTTATCACATTCACTCAGTATTATTTGATATAAAAATACACAAATATCTCAATTACAGTTAAGTAGAAATTAATTGCATTCAATTGTGTTTTAGGCAGTAAAATAGTCTAATATACTAACTGTGAGAAGACAGTTAGCCCCAGATTGCAACAGAAGCTTGCATGTTCTCCCTCACTCTTGCTCATCTTACCACTAAGTCATTTTAGTCATTTGTGCATTGTTTTACCTGCTTTTGGCATATCTGACAGAACTACAAACTTTCCAGTGATGTCTCTGAGAAAGAGTTATTTGTTTGACAAGCTTGTGTGTCTGTACTGCTTTGCGCTCAATCCACTCAGCGTGCGTTGCTTATCGCCGCACACACATCAGCTATACATGCCTTAATATTGAGTGTTAATCACAAATTACATGCATTTACTCCATAGACATTCTTAATCACGAATAACTGGATACTGCTCTCTGTTGTCTGTGTTTCTTTGTCTGGTGTGGTATTGGCTTTTGGAATCAGGGCATTTTAATGAGCACAAGTATGATTAAAGGAGTTTACAATTTAAATGACTGGATTCCTCCTGGAAAAAAAATGTGCAGAGTGGAACATGTGATCACACTTGAAATATTGTAGCTAATGCACTGTTTATTTAATTGAGTCTCTCTCTCTCTCTCTCTCTCTGTCTCTCTGTCTCTCTCTCTCTCTCTCTCTCTCTCTCTCTCTGTATGTCTCTCTCTCTCTCTGTCTCTCAGTGTCGTTGACTGTGGTGGTTCCTCCTGATCCTATAGTGGCTCATGTGGGATCCACAGTGATTCTTCCCTGCTGGATCTCTCCTCCTGAGAACGCTGAAGCTCTGGAGATCCGCTGGTACCGTCAGGATCACTTCAACAACCCTGTTCTGCTCTATAATCATGGGAAGATCCAGGACATCCAGGAATGTTACAGGAAACGAAGCTCTCTGACTCTGCGATCAGATCAGTCTGGTGGACTGAAGGATGGAGACGTCTCTCTACGACTGATGAAACTCACTTTTCAGGATGAAGGTCCATTTCACTGTTATGTGAGCGGAGAACATTTATATGACAGTAAAGAGGTGGTTCTCAAAATCACAGGTGAATGGCCATTTTCTAAGGATTTACATCTCATTAATATTTCAGGCAAATAAATTGACAGTCCACTTTAGACATTTTGCTGGCTATAATTAACTTTTCAACAGTATGTTAATTCATTCTAGTAACCCTAGCAGTCTACTAAAACTACTATTAGTCTACTTATTACTATTAGTCTACTAATGAGAGTTAGAAAACATTTCTTGTGCCTAACAGTCCTGGTGTTCGGTGATCTGCAGCACTGACCAAAAGTTCAAAAAGCAGACAGCTTGGATGTGAGGGATCTAGAGTTATTTTCTGAGCCCGTTTACTCTCTCTGGATACATACAGTTCTGTAGTTCTGACGATGGAAAGAAGTACAACTTCTGCTGGGACTTCTTGACAATGGAGTCAATGGGATTGTCCCACTTCAGGTTCTGAGAGATGGTGGTTCCCAGGAACCTGAATGACTCCACTGCAGCCACAGTGATGTTCATGATGAAGAGTGGGGGGAGAGCAGGGGGGTTTGAGTGTGGTGTCATCTACCAACCTCAGGAGCTTGACAGATGGGTCTTTAGATGTGCAGTCATTGGTGTACAGGGAAAAGAGCAGTGGGGAGAGGACACACCAGTCTCACTAACTGTTGCCTATCTGTCAGAAAGCTGCTGATGCACTGACAGAGATAGGAACAGAGAGTTGGGTTAGTTTGTCTGGAGGAGTGTTGGGATGATAGTGTTGAAGGCTGAACTGAAGTCCACAAACAGGATCCTCACATAAGTCCTTGATTTGTCCAGATGTTGCAGGATGAAGTTCAGTCCCATGTTGAAACTACAAAAGGTCCAGTAAGGGTCCAGTAATGTCCTTCAGATAAGCCAACACCAATTCTCTCAAACAACTTCATGACCACAGATGTTAGGGCAACAGATCTGTAGTCATTAAGTCCTGTGATTTTGGGTTTCTCTGGGATGGGGATGATGGTGGATCAACTCCTGCGGGTTGCTGGTCAGAATGGGTGTGAGGTGTGAAACTGGGAGTTTCAAACCTGCAGTAAAACCCCATCAGGTGTCCACAGTGCTGGGGATGGTGTTGTGCAGTTTGTAAAGTCTTTCAGGCCTTTCCACACTGAAGCAGGGTTATTGGCTGGTTTTCCAGATTTTTTGCGTGGCTCTTCTTAGTTACTCTGACCTCTTTTGTCAGTGTGTTTCTGGCCTGATTGTACAAGTTTCTGTCTCCACTCATGTAGGAATCGTCTTTGGCCTGACGGAGCTGAGTTTTGCTGTGAGCCATACATGCATGTTAAATAAGTCCTGATAGGAAGGCACATATCCTCACAGAAATTAATATATGATGTTACAGAATCTGTGGGCTCGTCCTGATCAGTGGCAGCAGCTTCAAAAACACTTTAATCAGTGCTGTCGAAACCACCCTTCATCCATGCAAATCACATCTATTAAATTACTCTCTGGGATTATCTTTTTTCAAATGCAAAATGATTTGTGAATGTTAAAAATGATTTTTCTACTTCAAATTACTGAAAATGATTCATATTTTTTGAAGGTGTTTAGATTAATCTGGTTTGTATTTCTCAGATTCATCAGGTCCATGGATGACTATTTCCATTTCCCTCATCCTTCTCATTTGTGTTCTTCTGGGCTTGTTTGGGCTGATTCTCTGCAAATACAGAGGGAAACTAAAAGGTACAGTTTTTCACATAATCCATGATACATATGCATAAAATAAAGTGGTTAAACAGTGACAGAAATGAACAGAATACATAACAGAGTAACACCAAATCACATGGCAGGTATGATGGAAATCATCCTGTGTTTGTGACTGTAGAATTCATATCCAAAACAATCAAAAACGGATTGACACCGTTTACTGGATTGATAGAATGAACTAACAAAATACTTTTACACAAATGAGTTGGACTCTCATAATGTGTAATGCCAACCTCAGAAATGACATTTGACCCCGAGCCAAAAAACATTGAACCCAATGGATAGTTTGTTACACATTCATGGCAATATAAGTGAATATATATGAATGAAAATCTGTCTCTCTGTCTGAACGGGTTAAGTGTAATTTTTTTTATTGTTTTGTAGTTCAACGTCCTTGGAGTATTGTAGAGTAGATTGATAATTAACCTCTTCAACGATATTTTCTGTCAATTTAGGTCATGAGGAGAAAACTATGAAGGAACTGGAAAACAGAGGTATTTGGAGAAGTTGTTTGTTCTTATGACTGTATTTGCTGAGATCAACCAGTAATTGTTACTAACCACAAACACATTAAAAACGAATTAGCACCGTAGCTTAGTTTGCTTTTATATCACAGAGCAGTGAAGTCTGAGTGCACCAGTGAAAATATCTCTGTTTTTTATTTTTTATTATTATTCCAAATTACACATCATCTTTCATAAATACATTTATTGAAGAGCATCTTGTGGTTTAATGGAAGAAAAAAAGATAATCTGTACTTAGAGTTCATTGTGTTTCATATATTTTTTTCTTGTTTTAAAGATTTTACAATTAAAGATTTGTTATATATAGAAGCATAGATTATATATAAAAATTTGTATCCCAGATTTTCACTGTTTATTTTACAAAGTATTACAGACACAATTTCTTATAAATGTCTATTATAATGGATTGTGAATATAATAAAATGGGAAATGCATACACTAATTATGCTCCTTGTACACTGATCAGGCACAATATCAATAGCACCTGTTTAACATTGTGTAGATCCCCCTCATCCTGCCAAAACAGCTCTGATGCATCAATGCAAGCGCTTCACATAACATCTGAACATGTCCTTTGGTCTCTGGCACTAACACTTCAGCAGCAGATCTTCGAAGTTGTGAGATGGGGCCTAGAGCCTTGCATTACAGCACTTACTTACACCCAAATCTTATTCCAGGTCACATCTCAGATGGGCTGGGTATCTGGCCTGTTTTAAGCTTCTCCTTTTTATATTTTAGACATCTGTCAGTTAAGGTGATGGAAAAGATGAGCTGTGTTGGTTGAAACAACATGAGTCCATGCTACGATGACTGTCAAGACTGTCTAACACAGTGTTTAGAGTCCACACCAGCAGCAGCGAGCATGGCTTCAGCGCAGCTGGAAGAGTTATAAAAGGAAGGATGACTGGGTTAAAACTAGGGCTGCCCCCGACTAAAGATTAGTCAACTGGTACTTGTTAATTTAAACTGACTAATCACACATTTATATTAATTTATTTTCTTGAATATAAACCTGAATGAGCTTTGCCGCAGAGCAATGGCAAAAGGAATCACTATGAATGTGTTGAATAAGGAGACAAAATAAGGAGATATTTTAATTATTTATTTATAAACAAGTGTTTTCTGAGTATATGTCAGCTGTTATCACACCATCTCCACAGTACAGTGTAAAGTCCAGAGTGTACGGCCTGTCCCTCTGACCTCTACTACTGCGCATTTCAGCCTGTCTGAGTGAGATTTCTAGCTGGATGAATGACCATCACCTTCAGCTTAACCTTACAAAGACTGGTTTGCCTTATACACCATTAGGAAGATTAGACCCTTCCTGTCAGAGCAAGCAACCCAACTTCTTGACCAAGCTCTTGTTCTCTCCAGACTGGACTATTGTAATGCTCTCCTGGCTCTTCCTGCATGTACTGTCAAGCCTCTGCAACTGATCCAGAATGCAGCAGCGAGGGTTGTCTTCAATGAGCCAAAAAAAAGCTCATGTTACTCCTCTCCTCATCAGGTTACACTGGCTACCAGTAGCCGCTCGCATCAAATTCAAGGTACTGATGCTTGCCTACAAGACGACCACTGGCACGGCACCAACTTACCTAAACTCACTGGTTAAATCTCATGTGCCCTCCAGAAGTTTGCGCTCTGCAAGTGAACGACGCCTTGTGGTGCCATCCCAAAGAAGTTCAACATCACTCACACGGACCTTTTCCTGGACTGTGTCCAGCTGGGGAATGACCTCCCAATCTCAATTCATACAGCTGAGTCTTTACTCATTTTCAAGAAACATCTAAAGACTCATCTTTTTCACCAGCACTTAACTAATACTAGCACTTACCTTTTCTTTTCTTGTCTGTTATTATGATACGTGTTCTGTGCTAGACTAACTGAGACTTGTCATGGCACTTGTATTCTGTTGTTGTTCTCTTGTTGACCTGATTGCTTCTATTGTTCTCATTTGTAAGTTGCTTTGGATAAAGGCATCTGCTAAATGATTACATTTTAAATGTAAGTGTATTTTAAATACAGGCTTCATAGAAAGTGTTACCAATTTTTTTTTTAATCTTAAATGTACTAGCATTGAAAGTAAAAGTACAAGTAAATGCAAAATGTAAAAGAAGCAAATAGAGTTCCAAAACATGATAAATGCCATTTAAAAACAAAAGAAAAAAAGTTTGACAGAATCAGTATTGTATCAGTAAATCTCCATCACAGGCTTTTAGATGTGGCGACATTTAATACACAGAGCCGTAGGTCACTGACAAGCTGCACTATATCGTGTTCATAAGATGAATCGCATTCGATTATGAACGTAATATTGCGTAGCTTGTTAGGGTTTTTATTAATGCCATTTATGTTTTTGTCAATACAACAGATTTCTGTGGTCTAATGTGATATTGTTCATGATGAAGTGTTCTTTTACTGCTGTAATTCATTTATAGCATTTAACAAGATGACCCGTTTAATTAATTTTGAAAGCGATGACTGATGGATGTATTTTTAGTCCAGTGTCTGGATACAAATATTGATTATGATATAATATAATTAGTATGTGGATAAACTTGCTATTTTGTGTATTTTCATCAGTTTCAATATTAAAAATAGCTTTCATATTGATTGATGTATTTTGAGAAAAAAAATGTATCACAGATTTATTGCATTTAGGGGGAAAAAAAAATATTATACAATTTTATAATCTATGTAAATCAAAGGATGTTATTATAACCTAAAGGTGCTATGTGAAAGTTTGAAACAGAAAATAGTGGTTTTCATCCTGCCACTTTCTTGATAAAGAAAACACATTTTTACTCAAACATTTTAAATCAAACTGGATTTATTGCATTTGGAAACAAAACTGTTCATGTACAGTATATTTTATATTCATACACAGCTTGAGTAACAAGATTGTGTTCTGTTTTAACTATTTCTTCTATTTTATATTTTTGGGTAAGAAGAAGCACTTCTTCCGGTACTTAGTGTCTTTCATTCCATCACAAGAAAACATTTCTGGAACCTGCATCTGAAACAGCATTTATATTTACATAGTTTCTGTATCTCAGAGGAGACATGGATTCATTTAAACTGCAGATACGGATGTATAAATAGGCTTCATATTTAAAAAAAAACAAACAAACAAACAAACAAAAAAAAAACACAATCGAAATGTGAAATTAAAACCTCCAGTAGGAGACAGCAAGTGAATGCTAACGAGTCAACTGATTCATTGTAATGGCTGATTCATTCAGAAACAAAGCATTTGACTGTGTTAGTGAGTGAATCACTGAATGATTCATTCAAAAAGCTGATTAATTCAATAAGTAAACACTGTCCATTGCTCAGAGACACAAAACAGTGCTGTGATCTGTTTGGAACAATTTTTGTTTTCTAAATTGAGCAAAAACAAGCAAGTACAGTAGTAGTAACACTGACCAGAGCAAAACATTGCCTCTTCCGGCATGCCTTCCTCTTCCCTAGTTAAAGGACGATTATATATAGGTCCATCCACTTGATCTAAAATAAAATGTGAACACTGTGTTTTGAACGCCAATTGAGTTTTTCAGCCATTTGAGCTCCAGTAGCTCTCCTGTGTGATTGGACCAGATGGATCAGTTGTACACCCATGACCCTGACTCTGCTTCACTGGTCGTCTTTCCTTTTGGTTCAAACCACTGCATACCAGGAACAGACCACAACACTCAAACACTCACAACTGTCCAAAAATATAACCAGTGTTATTCACTTCACCTGTCAGGGGTTTTAATATTGTGTCAGATCAGTGTATGTTCTCAGTTACAGCTGTAGTTGTCTTTCTCTAAAATTGTCTGTTCTCATTTTAGTTGTGGGAGATGCAAATATAGAAGAACTGAGGAAACATGCAGGTAAGCCATCATTTCAGTTAAATATGAAGATATGTGTAAATATAATCCTATACACGTAAAACTATGAGGGAAAACTTGTATTTTTTTCCCCACAGTTGAGATCACTATTGACCGTGAGCATTTACATCCAGATCTGACGGTTATTAAAGACTGTAAGATCTTGAGGGACAGTGATAAATATGAACACACTGGAGAGGGATTTCCATATGAATTATGTGCTTTTGGAGCCCAAAGATTCACCTCTGGTCGTCACTATTGGGAAGTAGATCTGGCAGTTCCACCTAATCCTCCCAAAAACTTCTGGATAATTGGTGTGGTGAAACATGGAAACTTTATTACAAAAGACAGTTCTGCTTTAACTCCATCAAGGGGTTTCTGGTTCTTGTGTTCAGACGGTCCTCGTGGCTTTTACACCAACACTGATCCACCAGTTAAACTCTCTCTGACACCGAGACCTGAACGACTGGGAGTTCTGTTAGATTATGATCACGGTCAGCTGTCATTTTACAACGTCACAGAGAGAAAACATCTCCTGACCATCAGCAGCAGATTCTCTGGATCAGTCGCTCCTCTCTTCAGTCCTGGAGCAGGTGATGAGAGCGCTCTTAAAATCCTGGATCTTCCAAAACCTGCAGAACCAGCTGAACCCAGTCCTTTACTGAGTAACAACAGCTCAGACGCCTGACTGACTAATGCAGTTTAATCAGAAACAAACACCTACACAGAAACCATTCTCTCTAATGACCTGATCATATCATCGTTACACATCAGAGTCGAACAAACACTAGACGACTAAAAGAAAACAAAGTGTCTCAGTTCTAGAATGATCAAGCATCTCTACTGAATTCACATAATTTCTATTCAGTTTGTGAAATGTAAAATGACACTAATAGAAGATAAGTCTATTCAGTTTAACACATTCTACTGAATGAGGAACAGTTTGAGTAAGTCCAGACATAAGTTCATATATCTTGTGTCTGCAAACACAGTTGATGAGGTCAATTATTTGTACAGTTCTCAGTAGATATTACAGCGTTCCTTCATCCTCTCTGTTACAACCTTCATCTGATCTAACATCTCTTCTCAAGCACTTAACTAAAACACAACCATAAACAGAGGAACTTACTAGAACTGCTGTTATACTTTTGTGCATTTAATTTGTGTGTGTGTACTAATCTATACTTTAAACTTGGCATTGTGTATTAGGAATATTTGTAAGCCACTTTTTTTTTTTTTTAACCAAAAATGTATTTTCAAAAATATTTGTATTTCTTTTTGCTGTATATTTGATGGAGCAACATGAATTGCAAATGTTGATGAAATATTTTGTAAAGGTGCTTTTGCTAAATATTTTTACAATTATTAATGGGTGATCATTGTACTTTGGGGTCTTTGTTATTTTATAAATCATTATATTTGATATTTAATTGCACATTGATTATGTGTTAATTTAGTAAATAAAGTAAATTAAAACAAGATAAATCATATGGAGGAAACAGTTTTAACAATACACCTGAATCAACCGAAGAGACATTATTTCTTCTATTTCTATTTACATAAAATGGTAAAAAGCGCAGAAGGAGATGTTCAGCAGAATATCCATAGACAGTCATATATCTATTAAGACAGTCCCAGTTTCCACTATGGAAATAATGAAGACTGCGACTGTCTAAAATAACTCTATTAATATGCTTTACAGTTCTTTTTCTCTTTGGCTGACACACTAGAACTGATTCACTGGTCCAATTTACCACACCATTCATTCAGAAACATTGACATTTTTTATTTTAAACTATAGCACATTTTACAATTATTCTAATGTTTCAATTTTTCAATGTTTTCTGCAAAATGTTACATACAAATATCCTCATTTTGCACTGGTTTAACTCAAGCCATCACAGTGTGAACACACTTTAAACCACAAGTAAATGTTAATTAAATGTTAACTAATGACACAACAATCAGAACCCCAGGACAATACAGATATGAGCCACAGGTGATTATGTGCTGTGGAAAATGCAAAGGAAGAAGAGGGAAATTAATAAGAAGAGCATCTGTTCCTGATGAAATACTGTATGTAGCAGTTAATGATCCATTCTAGTGCACTGTATGACCATGACGGAGACTGGAAAACTGTGTTCAAATGGATGAGAGCCGTCTCATAGTTCTATCATTATGTAGCAGGGTAAGGTATTAGCCCAGATTTGATTAGTTGACGTCATTCCAGCCTGGGAACCTATCAGTGTTCCTACTCCTTCATCATTGGTTAAAATGGTTTGAATCCAATGAACCTATCAGTGTTGGGATTGATCCTATTAAAAAGGGAATGGTTTGATTTACTCAAGATGCATCATCCTGGGTATTAGATCATTGTGGAAAGTCATGGACAAAGGATAGGGTTTTGTTGCATCTCCCTGTTGGTGTCGCAAGTAGGCCTTTTTCAGGTTAGTTTCCCAATTCTGAGAAGAGGATTTGCTTTTTATAAAGGGGTTTTATTGTTGTCTTTTGTTCATCAGCATGCTAGCAGCCATGGTCTCGTGTGGTAAGCAACCATGTGTTTTGCTACGTTGGAATTCTCTCTCGGTATGTATGATTGGGAGGTTGTCATGTGTTTTATGAGTGTAATGTAGGTCATCTTTGTGTTATGTTCAGCAGGTGTAACTACACTTCCAGGGGTTTCCAGTACCTTGGTTCAAGACAAATGTACATCAGTATGACTGCACTGCTGCTTTGGTTTTAGTGTTTGTGTAGCCATTTAACTGTTGTGATATAAATGTCTTAGTTTATACCAGTTAATTATGTGATTTATGAGTAGGAACTTTTAAAATGGGGGTTTTATACTTTCAGTGTGTCCACTTGGGTTAGTGTGGTGTTTGGCCAATTGTATTCCTCTCACAATTGAGTGGTTTGTGGTATGATGTGAGGTGATAATCCAAAAGGCCCCTGCTGGTCATTTTTCTCCTCCTGGTCATTTTTTGTAACTGGTAAACTTGTGTATTAGGCATGTTTTATATTGTATCCAAAAACAATGTTTAAATCATTACAGTTGTGTGTGTATATAAATAAATTGCAAATATATTGTACTATCTGTCTCTATGCTCACCCTGGCTGTTGGCCACGAACCGGTGTGCCCTTTCGTAGGGCTGTTATGTCCCGGTATATTCCGGGTGGCGTAGTCGATGTATATCCACTTTTGGTGGGTCCGCTCCCCTACCTGACCATTCCATGCCACAGTTAGTATGTTTAGACAAGAAAACCGTAACAGAAACGGAGCTGTGATTTCTGTTATCTTCAGACTGAAGTTTTCCTGACCTGCCTGGAGGTGGCGCTCTCTCTGTGCTATTCTCTGTCAGTAAGAGACTGTCAGAGTGTTGAGATCAATATAAATGTCACATAATAGTTCTAAACAGTTCCATGAGTAACATATTATAACACACTCACAAACACAAATTATATCAAGCATCTTCCTTACTGTCACTATTTTGGTCTTTTGCTAGTTAAAATGAATTATATTTTAATTTTAATCTGCAAAGTGCTGCAATATAACACTTATATTAATATAAAAGAGAGTTAAGCCTCCCTAAGCCTATTAGAGGATCAGAACAAACCCTTAAACCAAAGTAAAGCTGTTCACTTAAACGAGTTGAACATTGAAATGTGTTTTTGCATGAAGTGACATCAATATGGCAGTAATAGATAAGAGGACAGGTCAAAGTTCCAGCCATGTGTGAAGGAGGGAGGGAGCTGAATAAAGAGAGTTGTGATCAGCAGTCACCGTGTGAATATGTTACCAGGAGTAATCATGTAAAAATGGTGAAGTTGACAGACCGAAGTCAATGAAAACTGGAAATCCTTCACACAAAGGCTACATTCACACTATCAGTGTTTGGGATTGAGAAACGCATTTACTCACATGTTTGAGTCTCAGATACTGTGTGTATGAACGTGAAATGGGTGTCAAACCAGTATTCCTTACCAGTCACGATAGAAACAGTGATTAAAGTCCATGTTCATAAAACTGTCTTATCACTTTCTGACACACAAGTGTCCAATCGAGCTCGGGTTCATCTGTCAAATCTTCAATAACTGACAGCAGCTTTTATATTTGGGTGGAGCGGTACAGGGCATGATACAGCTCAGTACGGCTAACAGTGGCTGCTTATTTGACATCTTTGCTCATGCTGAACACCCTTTGCAGTTCAACAGTGTGAAGTTACACGTTCCCCAAAGCGATCATCTTATGCTTTACACAACAACAAGAGATCCTCTCAAAAGCGAACGTCTCAGTTGAAGAGAACGAAACATTGCGTTCATTATTTCTCTTAGTCAGTCGAAAGATTCTGATGAAATGTAGTTGGCTAAGGAATTTGGATACATCAGGAAGATAACTTAAAAAGCAGTCTTCTGTGGTAGAAGTGATGGTTCTTCGATACTTTTAACAAGAAGTAGAACTTACAATTTTAGCTATATGAAGTTTGCACAGAACTAAATAATGATCTGAGATATCATCACTTGGCTGAATAATTTCAACACTATCAACATCAATTCCATGTGACAGTATTAAATCTAGAGTATGATTTCGACAATGAGTAGGTCCTGAAACGTGTTGTCTAACACCAAAAGAGTTGTCTACAAATGCTGATCCTAATGCATCTTTTTCATTATCAACATGGATATTAAAATCACTATTAAAACTTTATCTGCAGCCAGAACTAACTCGGATGTAAAATCACCAAACTCTTTAATAAAGTCTGTATGGTGCCCTGGTGGCCTGTATACAGTAGCCAGTACAAACATAACAGGGGATTTATCATTAACATTGGTTTCTCTGGATAATGTTATATGTAGCACCATTACTTCAAACCAGTTATACTTGAAGCCTGCCCTCTGAGAAATCCTGAAAACTTTGTTATAAATTGAAGCAACTCCTCCCCCTTTGCCTTTTAGACGCGGCTCGTGTTTATAACAGTAATCTTGGGGGGTGGACATTATTAAAATAATGTTATCATCAGGTTTTAGCCATGATTCTGTCAAACAGAGCACATCTATATTATGATCAGTGATCATATTATTTACAAAATGTGTTTTCATAGAAAGGGATCTGATATTCAATAAGCCAAGCTTTATCATTTGTTTATCCATATTGCATTTGTTTTTTATTTGTTGAACCTCAGCTAAATTGATTATCTTAACTTGTTTTTTTTTTTTGTATTTTCTAGTTCAGGAGAAGAGTCTCTATGTGCTGAGAATTAACTTACTTCTGTGACTTGTTTGTGTCTGATTGGATCTTTTATAGTCCTAATGTCAGGCAGCTGTGAACTGATCTGGTGAACTGACAAAGGATTGTGGGAAATGGAGTCTGGGTGAATGGTAAAAGACGGATTGAGTGCCTTATCACTCTAGTGGGTGATGTGACACCTGCCTTGTTGATTTTGCACCACCAAAGATATAATGAATATTAAATATTAGTTAAAAAAAAGTAGTTATGTTATGAAGTTTTCAAAACATACAGTTTTGAGTTTTCTGTTTGTTAACGCCATGAATCCACCAATTAATGATGAAATCTTTTGCTCTCATGCAAATCTCCTAATTTTGTGGATTCCTGTTAAAATGAGTGTGTCATTCTCTGTCTCTCAGCTCTGGAGATCTGCTGGTACCGTGGTGATCAGTTCAGCAATCCTGTTCTGCTCTATAATCAAGGGAAGATCCAGGACATGCAGGGATGTTTCAGGAACCGAAGCTCTGTAGCGCTGCAGTCCAAGTCAAGTCTGCTCTATTGTCAATTCTCCTGCATATACAGCACATACATACAGAGAATTAAAACTCTCAGACCCTTGGTGCAGACAGATAACACTAACAGTAAAGCATTAAATACAGACAGATACAGATAAATATACAATATATAAAATGCAACTATACACATAAGAGCATGTAAAAAAATAAAAAAAATAAAAAATAATAAAGTTAAATAAAGCAGCACAAGGCACATGGCAGTTAAATATAAATTTTATTCAAAGGAAAACCTCTTGAGAGAATCACTTAGACAAATAACAGCTCACTCCCTTAATCGTCCACCCACTGTCTACAACTATATTAAAGGGGTCATATGGTGCTTTTTTAGATATCATTATTTTGTTTTATTGGTGTAATATAATATTTTGACATCCTTTAATGTTCAAAAAACACATTATTTTACAAATAATGTACATTATTGTAGGTCCTCTATGCCCCGCCTCTCTCAAACGCCTAATTTTCTACAAAGCCCTGCCTTCTGACAAGCAAGCAGTCGTCGGAAATGTAGTGCCCCTTTCCATAATCGGGAGCTTCTTCTTTCAAAATAAATGTAAGGACAGTTAATAATGTGCTTAGTTTTATCATCAGTTCAAGCTGAAAGAAGAACAGCGTCTCGTGACAGACACAGTGATGAAGCTCGGATGTGTTTGCAGAACACAAGACACGGACAGTTAAGACAGCTGACTCCACTGTGTGACCCTGTCTCTCCCTCTCTCTCTCTCTCTCTCTCTCTCTCTAACACACACACACACACACACTCTCTCTCTCTTTCTCTCTTTCTCTCTCTCTCTCTCTCTCTCTCTCTCACACACACACACACACACACACACACACTCTCTCTTTCTCTCTCTCTCACTCTCTCTCTCTCTCTCACATACACACACACACAAAAACACGCACACACACACACACACACACACACAAACCTTCTCTCTCTCTCTCACACACATACACACACACACACACACACACACACACACACGTGACATGCATTTTAACAGTCAATAGCAAATACATAAATTAATAACAAAAACACATCCAGTAGCTGATTCGGAAGCACCAAATTGTCGTAGTAAAGTCAGAATGTCCTACTCTCCTAGGTTCACGAAACGGTCATCCATAAAATGCGTTGCTGTTCTGTTGTAAGTAATCTTAAAGATTTCTAACTCCATCTACTTTCGGAAGAATAAAGTGCTTTTCTTTCTCACAGATACACACACATCTCTCTGACACGACTGCTTCAACACTAACTGTGTTACTGAAACCACTCCTTCTTTCTTTGCATGAACATTTGGGCAGCATTAAGGGCCGTACACACCGGGACGAATATCGGCGCACGTTATTCGCCAGCGTTTTTCAACACGTTTTTTGTGTTCACACCCAAGCGATTTTCGCTGACGATGAGCCGAGTGAACATGCAAATTCATTCCCTGACATTAGATGGCGCTTAATGTAAAACAGAAATACCCCTGTACACAAGGAGGCGCTGCGCAACTTTACGCTTTTTAAACTCGCTTTTCACTCAGAAGAAGAGAGCAAGTATTTACCATAGACAGTAAAAGAAATGGACACAGCGACCCCATTGGAACTCAATTGAGACAAGTGAAGCCCAGTTTTAGCGTTTTTTAGCACTTCCGTTTCTGACGCGCAGACTCAAACGAAGCTTGACGACGTCAGCAACCTGTCTGACAGATGTAAATCTTCTAGTGGCTGTGCGTGCAAACTGCCATCGTTAATCTTGCAGAGACGGCGAGCTTGAGCGGGGAGTTCTTTGTCGTGAGTGAGCAGGAGTAAGTATTCTGATTAATTATTTTGTATAGTATTATAAAACGTAACGCCAGTACGCCATATTAAGTTAATTGCCTGCGAGCTTCTCCTCCTGTCTGTACGGTAATGCGACAGAGAGTCGAGTGGTTATGACGCAATCGTTAGCCTATTTTTTACAAAAACTGTTTATACGGGGCCATAATGTAACATAGAAGGTAATGGAGCCATTTATACATTGTCGTGTATCTTTAGAAATAAATAATGGACAAACAGAGTCTTTAAACGCCTCAGAATCATACAAAGAAAACATGAATATTTCAAGCACCAGTAGCTCCAGCTCCAGTTCCAGCGATGAAGAAATTATTGTTCTGTTGAATGAGGAAAGACGCCTGGAAAAGACGCAGATTTTGGGTACATCCCATAGTTACGAGAAGAGAAGAACATGGGGAGTTTTATCGACTGGTACAAGAGCTGAATATGTTTACGGTGAGTTTGTTTACATTGTTATTCACTTCAATGAATGTTGTAAAAACATATGTGAAGCATTTTTAAAAACTAGTATTTGTCTATTTCTATTTCAGTTTTCTAAGCACTGGGGACTCATACCGCACTATTGCGTCCAGCTTTTGACTTGGTGTGTCAACTGTGGCTTCGATAGTGAGTGAAACCTGTGATGCATTGTGGCACTGCCTCAGAGATGAACATTTGCCAGTGCCTACTGAAGAGATGTGGAGGAGTACAGCCAGGAGATTCCATGAAAGATGGAATTTCCCTAACTGCTTGGGAGCCATGGATGGGAAACACATATTCATCCAGGCCCCTGCAAACTCTGGTTCTCTATACTTTAATTATAAAGATACATTCTCCGTTGTATTGCTGGTCTTAGTTGATGCAGATTACCACTACCTGGTGGTTGATGTGGGGAGCTATGGCAGCAACAGTGATGGAGGAATCTTTGCCAATTCTGTACTGGGAAAGGCAACTCTGAATGTTCCCCCACCAAGTGAACTTCCAGGTGCTCCTGAGCTGGGAAAGGTTAACCATGTCATTGTGGTGGATGAAGCTTTTTTTCGCTGAAACCATATCTCCTCCGGCCATACCCTTTCAATTATCGTTTGTCTCAGGCACGGCGCATCTCTGAAAATGTATTTGGCATCCTCAGTCAATGCTTCCGGCTTTTCCAAAGAACTTTACAGGTTCAAACAAGTGTTGTTGACAAAGTTGTCAAAGCTGCTTGTGCATTGTGCAATTATTTGCGCCCGAACGGAAATGACCAGAATCGTGCCACAGAGGATGACCATGATTGTGAGCAACCACTACAAGGCTTTGAACATTGTAGGGGGCAGCGGGCATCTGTGGAGCCCCAAAATGTCCGAGAACTGTACAAAGAGTACTTCAACTCACCAGCAGGAGAAGTTGCTTGGCAGTATGACCATGTGAACCATGCTCTGGGGAACAGATAATATCAACCTATAAATTTGAGTCATTTTAATTACATTTTCCATTGTGAAAACCGCTAGTGTATGTGTATATATACAATTTCTCTGAACTTGAGTACACTATCAAATCTATTGCATCTGATTCTTCATTAATTAATATGGCAGCACTCACCACAGCAAATTAAATATTTTTGATAGAACATGTTCTATCAAAGTTAAAGCATAGTTTTTTTGCAAAATGTAAAGTATTTGGTCACTTCAACATATACTTATTTACAACTAAATGTAAGTTGTATTTTTGAAAATGTGTATTTTTAATAAACATTTTTACTAGCATTTTCTTTAAAATGTTCTCATTCCCTGCACAATGCTGTGCCCAAAATGGTTCTCTTCTGCGTTTCTCTTTCTCACTTTCCCTGGCTTCTTTGGATAAAAGGTACCGGTCCAACAAGTCTGGTGTCTCTGGACGTTTTCTTTTGTTTAAAGTAGACCTTGTCACAGTTGGGCTGGAGAACGTTGATCCTGGAGACGTGCTTGCTGATGCTTCTTCTCTGTCGCTGACTTCTTTTTGAACCACCACTTGCTCAACCCCTTCATCCATATTTTCAGGAGAAATATTGCTTTGAACACTGTAAAGACAAATTCAGTTTACATCAGAAACAATAACTCACACTGTCGGCCATGCCACACTTCATACCCATTTTGACAAAATACTCCAGAGCTTAATGTTTAATTACTAATTTAGTTTAGATTCATACTAATTTTAATGTACCATATGTCAGGCAACAAAATTTCAGCAGAGGTTACCTATACACAGAACATAAACTTATATATTGAACTAGAGGTGTGATCGCATGGTAAACAGGGAACATGCAATGATATCATGTTAATCAATGTTTAATGTCAATGCATTATAGCAGAGCTCACACAGCTATTTATTGTAATGTTCTAATGATAATACCTTCGAAATTCAGTTGATGTTGCGAGGAACTCCATGACCTTCATAAATTTCCACGGCTTCTTGTTTTTAGCAGCCTGTCCACTTCGGCAATCATCTTCGCACTTTTTTCGTGTATATGTATCTCGCAGGCTTTTCCATTTGTGTTTTACCTCCTCCACTACAGCACACAAACGATGGCGATTGTCAAACGTTTGTAGGAACGTACATGAAAGACAATTAAATTAAATGAAACTCACCATCAAGGCCCATTTGCTGTGCAATACCACTCCATAACAGTTCTCTTTTATCAAGATTTTTGTAATCGCTGTCGCATTTGTCATATAGTTCTTTTTGTTCCGACACCAACGAGACCAGCAACTCTACATTCATCTTGCCTTGCATCTTCTTCATCTTATTTCTTCGCGGCAGTGTAGACGCTACTTGGCGTATATTTTCTTCGCCGTTACGTATGTGTGCTCAGCAATACAGTTTTGTGTTTGAGCGCCCCCAAGTTGTGTTTTACTGTAACTTCAGAAGCTCCAGACACGTGTGCAAAAGCGCCATTCTCATTGGTCGTATAGTTTTTGACGCGGTGCGTCAAACCAAAAGAACGAACCCGAGGCGTTTTAAAAAAAATGACGCTTTTACGCATGGCGTTTTTCGCGTCGGTGTGCACAGTCACAATGGTGCCCTTTGTTTAGTCACGAGGTGTTAAACGTCGGTGAATATCGCGCGCGAAATTCGTCCCGGTGTGAACAGGCCTTTACACAAATATTTCCACTTAGTGATGTAGACATGTGGGGGCTTGTTTAAACGAGCCGTTTTGGGGGCGTGACAGAGTCTTAACTTTGATAAAGAATATTACTTTGGATTAGAGACTTTGCATCTGAAAACAGTCACACCCTGTTGCCATTATTATCATTATTCTTTTTTTTATTGTCAGAGTATAATTCAGTATGAATGACAGTTTTGACTGTCATAGCCGGCAGCCATATCACCCTGGAGCCCAAGACCGGTTGTCCACTGAAGTTAAGCAGGGTTGAGCCTGGTCAGTACCTGGATGGGAGACCTCCTGAGAAAACTAGTGCTGCTGGAAGAGGTGCTAGTGAGGCCAGCAGGGGGCGCTCACCCTGTGTCTGTGTGGGTCCTAGCGCCCCAGTGTAGTGTCAACAAGCACCGTCCTTCGGCTGAGACGTTAAACTGAGGTCCTGACTCTCTGTGGTCATTAAAAATCCCAGGATGTTTTTCTAAAAGAGTAGAGGTGTGACCTCAGGATGCTGGCTAAATTCACCCATTGGCCTCCAGTGATGGGAATAACGGCGTTATAAATAACAGCGTTACTAACGGCATTACTTTTTCCAGTAACGAGTAATCTAATTGATTACTCTTCTCATCTTAATAACGCCGTTACCGTTACTGCCAAAAAATGCGGCGCGTTACTATAACTGATGATGAAGCTGTTTTTTTTTTCATCAGACCAACTAGATCTCTGAGCGAGAGGCAAATACTTTTTTTTACTGTTCTTCCTTGGTTAGTGGGCAGAGCACGAGACAAGCGCATAAATGCTGACGATTGGCTGAGGTAGAGTAAAATTTCATTGTAAGCCAATCAGAGGTAGAGTTGGGCGGGTTTTCGAAAGCACGCATAGTAGTGATGGGAATTCGGCTCTTTTGACTCAGCTCACTGAAAAGAGCCGGCTCTTTGGCTCACAAACGGCTCTTTAAATGACTTTGACTATAATATTTCAATTTTTATTACATAATTATTTAATTTCTATAGGCTAAATTTGAAAAAATAGAGTTGGCTCTTCAGATATGCGAGCCAGCTCCCGAAGTTCAACTAAAAAAGCCGGCTCTTAGAGTCGGCTCATTCGCGAATCGCGAACGACTCATCAAAAGCTCATTCGCGAACGAGTCGATCCATCATCACTAACGCTCATTCGCGAACGACCCATCATCGGACAGGACAGGACACACAACGAACAACACAAGCCAGTCAGTCAACGAGAGACAGGTATGGCGACGAGCCCAAATAATCCAAAAGTAGCCTTCTCTAAATAGAAGTATATACATTACTTTTTCCTTCAAGAAATTAAAGAAACAATAAAAGGAAATATCAAAAGTTCCCAAAAATCTATCGTGTTATTTGCATTGATCCACTATATAAACATAATATCTACATACATGCCATTTGATTGGAGGCTAGTCTCACTTTGTCCCACAGCAACTTTTTTTTTTAGATGTGTGTACAATGTTTCATGTTTCTGTTAATAATGTATTGTATTAAGTGTCCATTTCATTATAATATTCAGATTTATCATAAATAATTGAACATGCACATGTATTTTAAGTTCCTTTAAAGAGGGGTAGAGGTGGGGTCACGTTTGAGCATTTAAAATTTAATTTTACTTGAAAGTAACGCAATAGTTACTTTCTTAAGTAACTAGTTACTTTAAAAATTTGTAACTGAGTTACTAATTTAGTTACTTTTTGGAAGAAGTAACTAGTAACTGTAACTAATTACTTTTTAAAAGTAACTTGCCCAACACTGTTGGCCTCTGACCATCATGGCCTCCTAACAATCCCCATATCTGCTGATTGGCTCCATCCCTCTGTCTCCTCTCCACCAGTAAGCTGGTGTGTGGTGGGCGTTCTGGCGCACTATGGCTGCCGTCGCATCATCCAGGTGGATGCTGCACACTGGTGGTGGATGAGGAGATACCCCTATATATGTAACCGCTTTGAGTGCCTAGAAAAACGCTATATAAATGTAAGGAATTATTATTATTATATGTCCATGCATGAACTAGTGTGGAATACCTGCTTTTTAAGTTGCTATTTCCTAGCACTTTTTTGCATTTAAATTGGATTGTTCTGACTGTTCTGACTTATTGTTCTGATGTTGTTTTAAGGAGTCAAAATGGCCCTTATTGACGTGGATTTACACATTCCATCACATTGTTATGACAGTTAAAATTTGGGCGGTTTTGAGGAGGGTTTTTGTGAGCTTTTGGGCTGGAAATCGTCCATCCAATCTGGCAACACTGCTGGCGGGCTCACTCAGTAATAAACCGACTGCTGCTGTAAAAAGACGTAATTTCTGTTGTTTCATAGCTATGAATATAGGTCATTAAAATGTTTATTTCATTGTACTTGTGTAAATCGAAAAGTGTAATACAAAGAGTTTGAATGAGTTTTGAAGTGTATCTAATCTAAAGAAAAAGTGTTTTAATCCACTGATGATTAAAGTGTCGTGACATTTGCCAAGTATGGTGACCCATACTCATAATTCATACTCTGCAGTCTGCATTTAACCCATCAAACGTGCACACACACAGCAGTGAACACACACCCAGAGCAGCGGGCATCATTATTGTGGTAACCGGGGAGCAGTTGGGGGTTCAGTGTCTTGCTTAAAGTTTAAAGTATTTTTCTTGTGAAATCTGGACTTTTAGACTTGCTGGTATCTTGATAATTGGTGTTTGCATTTATTGATACTCTTTTGCATTGTCACTGTAAACTATCAGATTATTAGAAACCTATTGTGATAATGTTCTTATGTAGGAGAAGGAAGGAGACCAGGATCGGCATTTCTGAGCTTTGGGGGTTTTTGTTAATCAACAAAAATAAAACAAAGTCACGCCACCTGCACATACGTTTAATTAAAACCACTGCTGGGCAATTCAAAGTCTTGCTTTCCACGTTCCTGCTTGAGTCCCCATGAGTCCTCAGCTCTCTTTGCCCTCGCTGGTTAGCGGCCGGCTTAAATATCGCTTCCCAACGCAATCACTGCAATGAGAAGCAGGTGTTACTGGTATTTCACTTGACCCGTTTACCACCGCTCGTCTCTTCACTCTCTCCCGTCACAGACCTCGCTGAACCACGCCACACCTATCTATCTATCTATCTATCTATCTATCTATCTAAGATTCTAAATATATATGTTTTTGCATATAAACTTATAAATATGTATATTCTCATAGAAGTATATACTATATTATGATCAAAATGTATATTCTGCATACCCTTACCAAGTGTACTAGTGGATTTGTTTAAGTTGTATTTCACAAAATGTACTTTGAGAGTTTGAGTTTTGAAATGTTTATATATATATATATATATATATATATATATATATATATATATATATATATATATATATATATATATAGATAGATAGATAGATAGATATATATATATATATATATATATATATATATATATATATATATATATATATATATATATATATAAAACTTATTGCAGTAATAAACTGACTGCCTCGGTAGAAAAACTTCATTTCTGTCCTCTCGTGTTTTTAACAGTTTATCATTGATCCTCAGTGTATCATTTGCTGCTGGCCCAGATATCCATGATGCCGGTAACCCATGAAAACCCAATTGTTACTAATAGAAACCTTATTTCTGATATCAATTTTTTTTTATATCAACTGAATTTTTAATATCAAGAATTCATATTCTGTGAAGGAAGAAGTCAAAACGGCTTGCCATTCCCCTGCAACAAGGACAGCTAGTGATTGATACGCAAATGTGGATGAATGGTAGGTAATAATATCGGTCAATTATTGAAGAATGAAGCAGTAAAGTAACATGACAATCACCACAGTGGTACATCAGGAGATTTAGAAGAAGAATTTGCTGAAAATAATTACATTTATTATTATTATTATTATTATTATTTGGTTTAGTTCAATTCAGTCCAGACCATGCATAAAACATTTTACAAACCCATTGCAAATGTCTTATTGAAAGTTTAATACATTAAATACAATTAATCAATAAAATACCATTAAATGACAAGTGGCTGTATAGCTACTGTGTGTGTTTTGTATTAGCTTATTATTATCGATTAATTGACTGTAGTTTGAGTTTGATACGCGATCATACCCATTCTTTTTTCAAAATGCTTTTCTTTTTTTATGTCGATCTTCACTAGCACACAACGCCCTGTGCACGCGCAGCGCATATTTCAGACCGGACTGATTTTCCATCACATTCAGTCGCCTTATAACATCAAAATACACGAATATGCATATGTATGTTCACACCGCGAATATCATTAGATAAAACCACATCTGACAGAATAACACCGAATTCAAGCTTTCTTCATCTGCTGACGTGTTTTATTTGATTCATTGTTAGTTTTAGAAACCGAAAGTAAAACAGTAGGAACACCGGGAGCACGCCTGGACTTCCACTGAAACGTGTCGCTTATTTCTGAATTTATCTGATTTCTCTTCGTCTCCGGTGAGTTTGTTTCCTCACTGAACATCGATGATGTCTCTTCATGTGATTTATTCTGGAAGAATCTTCCTCAGAGTTGGTTTTATTGGAGTCTGTATTTTCACAGGAATGCTGTCGATTATTATCGTTTTACTGAATCTCCTCATAGAGACTTCAGGTAAGAACATGGCCGAGTTTCATTCAGTGTTATGCTTATTTTCATTACAGACCCGATCAGAAAAATAATAATATTTATAGAGTAATTAATATACGTGATCGATTTCTTTTATTTAGGGAGACCAAACGTGCTATTTTTCCATGACACGTCCTGGTCAGGGTTTCTATATTACCTAAAATATCCAGGTTTTGTCTTTGGTTTACAGTTTTCATATTGAATAAGGTCATGCTCGTTGGATCAATGACATGCAGACATTGTAAGTGATCGATGGTGCGTGAGAAGGAGGGATCTACAGGGAAGGCCAAAGCGAAGCAAACACATGAACAAAGAGGAGCAGACCGATCTGTGTCTCAGAGCGAAGTATTTAAGATATTTAAAAAAAATTCTGGCCAAGTGTCCTGGGAAAATGGCACGCTTGGTCTCCCTAAATTATTATTGCACTAGATTACAGATTGCATGTAATATGATTTATGGTAATATGACAGTATCAACACGAACTCTAAAGAATAAAGGCCCCGATATATTTCAAACGCAGTTCGTTTTTATTCTTCGTTTGGCGGTAAAAATACATTTGAAAAGGCTGAGCGACGGTTTGATCGACTGTTTTCGATCATTCCAACGCCCTGCGCTGTTGGAGGCGGGGTGTAGATTAATGTAAACAAGACAAGGCTCGCGCCCAGTCCCTACACAACAACAATGGAATGATGAAGTGTAGGCCATCTAGATGTGAGACGGGGCCTGATGGTCAGCATATTATAGACTAAAGAATAATGATTAGCAGCAGCTCAGAGTCAAGTATCATGTTTGTAATACCCGTTCATTTTCCATAACCAGTCGTTTGTGATTAGCCAGCCGCACTTCAGAAAAACACGGTCAGGCCAACAGCGAATGAAATTTTGCGCGTGTATGACTATAATTACGGTAATATCAGGAACAAAGAAGAGGGAGCGCGCTTTTACAGTGCTTCGTTTACACTGCAGGGGCCTGTACGATGGTAGCTGAACAAATTCAGAGTTGCAGGATTAGTTTTGAGTTGACAAAACCAAACCTATGGCGGGTGGAATGTGACAGGATTACCTGCCGAAGTCGAAAGTCGTGTTCTTTTACGTGTGAGAAGGGTACGCAGCCTCAACTGACGCATGATAAGCACATTGCCTCAACCGACATCTGCCAAAAAAAAAAAAAAAAAAAAAAAAAAAAAATCATTAAGTATATCTCTGCATTACACTTACTCTCTAAATAATACATAATCATCGGAGGTGTAATTTTACCAAAGTATTAAACAGTAATAAAATGAAAGAGAACATGTTTTTCTATAATCCAGTGATATAAGTTAAAATAAGTAATATCTTAAGTATAATTTCATGCATATAGTAATGCATTTGATTTTACTTAAAGGAATGTATTTGTATTTTACTTAAAGGATAGTTTACCAAAATCAAAAACTTCATAATCAAGTAGGCTAATCACTGAGTAATCATTTACTCATTTTCATGTCTGTCCAAGCCTGCAGGATTTTATTTCTTCTATGGAACATACAAATTATTCTAAGACCTTCCTATAATCCAATACTTTTTCCATGTCCCTCAAATATATGATTTTTGGCTTCCAATAACTACAATCGCTCATTTCACTGAATTTTTCAAAAAACTATCATAATTAGTAATATTTATAAAACATATCATATATGGATTCGTTTAAAAAAAAATAAAAAAAGAGAGATGAGATAACATGAATAACAGCCAACAAGTATGACCCATGATCAGAATTCGTGCTCTGTATTTAACCCATCCAAAGTGCACAGTGAACACACACTCCGAGTGTGTGTCAGAAGTGCCACTTTGTCACTTTAGTAGTTTATCTATTTATTTTCTGGTATTTTTTCCTCCATTTTAATTTGTTGACTTCTGCTGTTTTCAGATTTTATTACTTAAACATAGTTTGTACTCTGCTCATGGAATAAAGAAAAGTATAAAAAATTGACAAATTTATTTAATATTGTGGGAAGAGGTCTTAAAGCCATCACATTTCACTGAATCATAATTTTGGATTGTGAGAAATCTAGATAAACGAAAAAAATATTAAGAATAAAAATCAAAGTATACTTTGATACTGTTTTGATGACTTAAAAAATACAAAATAGACAAATAAAAAAAATGGTTATTAAACATTTAAAAGTCACAACAAGAAAACCATGTGATGTTTCAGATGAAAGTTTAATTATTTAATAACAAATATATTATTGGCTGGAGTTTTTGTAAATGTTTTACAATAAAATCTTTAATCTTTAACTGTTATTTAATTAACAAAAGTACAAATAAAAGAATTTAAAAGATTAAATATATTTTGTAAATATAAAAACATTTTAATTTTGATGGCTGCAAAATAATAATAATAATAATTTTTAAAAATTAAATAAAAATGAAAGTGAAAGAACACCTCCTGCATGAAAAATAATCAAATTAGTAAGTAACCCCTGAATGAAATAACCAAAAAAATATTTAAAAGCTTAGAATATCTCAGCTCTAATGAATGCAAGTAATATAATTTTTGGGCTTTATTTTTTATTTTTTTTTTGCTCATAAAACATAAAACAAAAATAAACACCATTATTTAGATTCTCCTGATTAAAAAGGGCCCAAAATCACCACAATCCATCATTATCTAAAGTTATTCCTCATGAAGTTATAACACATATTAAACTACACAGGAGCTTGGCAAAAAAAAAAAAAAATAATAATAATAATCGTTGTCATATGTAATTTGAAAGGTCTCATAGTAAAATAAAACAAGTGTAATTATTTAGGACTTTGACTAAACTGGAAATTCAAAACAATTTCTAAACTGTCAAGGACTAAGAGAAAGGCTAGCTTGGTCCCAAATGCTGTAACTTTTGATTACTTCATGATATCACCATAACATGTAATTCACATATATGAATGAATCATGTAGAACATATTATTTTGTTTCATGTAGAACAAATTATTTCAGACAGGAACCACTTTGGCAAGTTTACTTGAGTATATTGAACACAATTTATCTTTGGTGGTATGGTTCCTTATGGGGGTTCTTTCTCCCAGAATAATTGAACATACAAGAGCTTTAACATTAACCCCCTGGAACCATGAATTTAGAAATACATAACAATTAAGACTTTTAATAAAGTCTTTAAAGCAAACGGTGATAATCATATAGATGTGGCACGTCTATCCTGTAGCCTGGTCATGAAGATGGGTGTCTCTCTGCAATGAGGTCCATACCAGCTAAGATTTAGGAAGCCTTAGTGATCTGAAACAAAGAAGACGACAGCCAGAAGGTGCGCAGTAATGTGCTCATGCATATAATGGGGAGGGAGGGAGGGTTGCGAGTCATTGAGCATACTTACCGAGCAGTAGTGCCACGTATATATATGTCCCTTGTCTAATAGGAGAGAGGTGGTGATTGGAGCGATTCGACAGCTGACCGCATTAGCTGTTCACAGCCTTTCCTCCATGGCCTGACTGAACTAACGCTGCACTCGATTTATCTTGAGATAAATATAAGAGAGATATAAAAAAATATCCCTTGACCACGCAAATTTCTCTTACATTTTATCATCTATTTCTCCACATGAGAATATTCAGAGGGCAAAGATTTTTTCCCCTAAAAATATAGAAAGATTTCTGTCAATTGATAGCATCCTTTTGACTCTCCTTGCTACAGTTTTTGAGTTATGAGTCATTATTTTTGTGTATGTCAAAGCAAAAACAATACCTTCACTGAGGTGAAGCTCCAGGGCCAAAAGTGTTCAAACTGTCTATAATCAGAGTAAATTGGTAATAGGTCAGGGTATCAGGTTTGACTCATCAGAAAGCTATACATCAATTCTATGCAGTGATGCCACGGATTCTCTCAGATAGTCAGAGACAATGGAAATGTGTGATGTGCTCAGATGAGTCCACTGGGAAAAACAGATGAGTTCTCAGTCCTAAAGACGAATGGGCCATCCATACTTTTACCAGTGACAGATGCAAAAGCAAACATTTGTTATTGGATGGGGGTTTATCAGAGCAAGAGGCTTGGTGACTGGCATGTGTGAGGGTACACTGACTTCAGAATCAGAATGAGCTTTATTGCCAGGTGTGTTTACACATACGAGGAATTTGTTTTCGTGACAGAAGCTCCACAGTACAACAGAATGACAGCGACAGAACATAAAACACATAATAAAAGAATAAAAAATACAAATATGTAGACAGTGAATGACAATATACAAATGACAATTGTAGGCAGGTATATTACAAAATGAAGTTATGTATGTACATTTGTATTATGTGCAAAATTTAAGTGTATACTAAGTATGTGTGTTAGATAAATAAAGTGTGTGTGTATATAAATATAAAGTGTAGTGTGTTCGCAGTTATTATCAGCTGTTCATAAGATGAATTGCCTGAGGGAAGAAACTGGTCCTGTGTCTGGTTGTTCTAGTGCTCAGTGCTCTGTAGCGTCGACCAGATGGCAACAGTTCAAAGAGGGAGTGTGCTGGATGTGAGGGGTCCAGAGTGATTTTGACAGCCCTTTTTCTCACTCTGGATAAGTACAGTTCTTGAATAGATGGGAGGGTTGAACCGATGATTCGCTCAGCAGTCCGGACTACTCTCTGTAGTCTTCTGAGGTCAGATTTAGAAGCTGAGCTGAACCAGACAGTTACTGAAGTGCAGAGGATGGATTCAATGATGGTGGAGTAGAACTGTTTCAGCAGCTCCTGTGGCAGGTTAAACTTCCTCAGCTGGCGAAGGAAGTACAACCTCTGCTGGGCCTTTTTTACGATGGAGTCAATGTGATTGTCCCACTTCAGGTCCTGAGAGATAGTGGTGCCCAGAAATCTGAATGACTCCACTGCAGTCACAGGGCTGTTCATGATGGTGAGTGGGGGGAGTGCAGGGGGGTTTCTCCTGAAGTCCACAATCATCTCCACTGTTGAGCGTGTTAAGCTCCAGGTTGTTGAGAGTGCACCAGACAGCCAGCTCTTTTACCTCCTGTCTGTAAGCAGACTCGTCACCATCCTGAATGAGGCCGATGAGTGTGGTGTCGTCTGCAAACTTCAGGAGCTTGACAGAGGGGTCCTTAGATGTGCAATCATTAGTGTACAGGGAGAAGAGCAGCGGGGAGAGAACACAGCCCTGGGGAGCTCCGGTGCTGATTGTACGGGTGCTGGATGTGTATTTTCCCAGCCTCACTAGCTGCTGCCTGTCTGTCAGGAAGCTGTTGATCGACTGACAGACGGAGGTGGGCACGGAGAGCTGATTTAGTTTGGGCAGGAGGAGGTTTGGGATGATCGTGTTGAAGGCCGAGCTGAAGTCCACAAACAGGATCCTCACAGAAGTCCCCGGTCTGTCTAGGTGTTGCAGAACATAATGCAGTCCGATGTTTACTGCATCGTCCACAGACCTGTTTGCTCTGTAGGCAAACTGAAGAGGATCCAGCAAGGGCCCAGTGATGTCCTTCAGGTGGCCCAGCACCAGTTTCTCAAATGACTTCATGACTACAGACGTTAGAGCCACAGGCCTGTAGTCATTTAGTCCTGTAATTTTGGATTTCTTAGGGATGGGGATGATGGTGGAGCGTTTGAGGCATGAAGGGACTTCGCACAGCTCCAGCGATCTGTTGAAGATCTGTTGAAGATCTGTGTGAAGATGGGGGCCAGCTGGTCAGCACAGGATTTCAGACAGGCTTGGAGGCATTACATGTCATTATTGTACAGAGACATATACTGCCATCAAGATGACATCTTTCAAAAGAAGTCCATGGTTATTAGACAAAGACAACACCAGCTCTCATTCTGTCCTTCTCTCATTCATGTGCTACAACAGCATGGTTTCGTAGAGACAGAATGAATGTTCTAGATCAGTCCAGATCTGTCTTCTATATTGAACATCATGAACCCTGACCCATCATGAAAAGGACATCCAGGCAATGATGACCACAGACTGATGAGCAGCTGAAGTCTTGAAAAAAAAAAAAAACTATTAGTATCTTCGATTTACAAACAATTAAACATTGTAATTTAAATGAGTGGCTGGGACACAGTGTTAAACATGTCTCTGTCCCTGTTATCTTATATTTACAGATTACCAATTATTTGGTCAGTGAAAACATTGAACATCTTTTCTTTGCACTTTTGCCAATCAAATAAACAATAGAGTTACGATTTTATTATAAGATCTTGATTTTATTGCATTTTAAAAATCTTTTTCTGATTTGGGGTTGTATTTAATCATATCTTAATGTTTTTGTCTTATTGATGTCTAAAAGTTAATGTAATGATAAATATAAGATTCAAAGATTTATATGTACTGTAATTATATAAAACTATACTGTAAGCGCACCATAGTTATGCAAATTAAGTAGATCATCGCGTTTGATTCAATTCATGAGGAATTAAAACTTCTGGAAGCACATTGGGTTCAAATCAATCCCATGGCGCCATCTAGTGGACAACATTAATATCACAGCCTTACCGTCCCAAATATCATAAATTAATAAACCTAAGCATGTTTGCTTAGAACGACTTTGTTCTCCACGCAATTTAATGTTAAAGATCCAATGTCTAATGAATATATATTATAAATACAACTTTATTTGTTAAAATTACACTCTTCTATGTCAAGATCACAAGGAACCAAGAAAGAAATGTAATTCAAGCAGAAATCATGCATTTCCTCTCAGTTTTTCCCTACTGTTTGTAGCATCCAAGCAAACTGAACATTAATGTGCTTGTACTTCACTTCAACACCAACTTAACAGATAAACATAATTTATCAAACATAAAATAGACTTTATGCAGTTATTATTATGCACTATTACCACGTTTTGGGAAATATCTAAATAACAACCTGTTACAAATGCATCTACTGTAATGCAAACTTCACATTTCATGTAAAGCGAAGTATACTGAGACGGCGTATATATCAGGCGTCATCTAAGGCAACGTAGCTAGTTCATACGTACTTATAACACATATTATTTTTGATAAATTTCTTACGTACGCCGTCGTCACGTCGCCGCCTATGATTGGATCCAACAGCGACGTCGCCGTGACGGAGTGCGTGCACATGAAAATGTGACATCACTGGTGAACAGTCAATCATGGCCTTGCAACACAAAGCAGGTTTGATTTACTTATGGCGAGAGACCTAGCGAGATTCAAAACTGAAGGGTGAGATTGATGAATATGACAAAATGAAGGAGGACAAATAAAATAAATTATCTTGCTTTATCTGTGAAGCCACAAGTGAAACTCGTTAATTAGTTTACACATTTAAAATATATAGTGATAGATACTCGAACATGTAAGGTCAGATTTTATATTTTTTAAATAGTGCAATCTTTTGATCTGTATCTTTTATGTATGCATTACTATTTAAAATAAACGATTTATAATAACTGTTAAAGTAAAATTGCTTGTGTGTAAAAGATAAATAATAATATGAATCACAATAATTATATAAATCATAAAAAGACTCAGTAATTATCATTTTTAAAAAATTTTTTTTTTTTTTTTTTTTTTTTTAGCATTAGTGACCTTTAATTTGGAGCAAGATAAACTGGAGTGACTGTGTCAGACATGTGTCACTTCTCTCACATCTGATTGGTCCAGCTTCAGTTTGAGATCTCTAACCCAGAACATATCTGCTCCAGAACAGGTTAGCTGTGGAGTGTAGTGAAGTTATTATGGCAATGAACGCAGCTAAAAGCCAAGCCACTTACATGGTACCTAAAACCCAGGATTGGTGCAAACTAAACTAAAACTTACCTGGCTAGCCAAATAATCCGGCTTCATGGTACAGGCCACAGGTCTTGATGCTCAATTCTGATTTGATTATATATAAAATGTTTTTTGGCTGTCCATTTATGCGTTCTTTCAATTGTGACCCATGTCCAATTCTGTCTTTACACCTGCCATACCATCTGAAACTTTGCGCATGCGGTGTTGTTATTTAGGCTACCACCTCCACATGTGCTTCCTCATGAGAATAATGTGACTTGTGCTGACAAAACGAGTCACAATGAACAATTAAGAAAATAAAAAATAAAAACCGAGGGAAAAAATATAATTCTCCATTAAAAGACCTTCAGAATGATTTATGATTTGTTGGAATCAGACAAAAAATGACTGAATCAGCCATTTGAAGTCGACAGTGAAGTCCTTAATCCAGTGGTTCCCAACCTTTTTCAACTCGCGGCCCACACAACCAAACACATATGTTTGCGCGGCCCACTTCAAAAAAATTAACTGACCCCGCTATTGTTGGGTTAATAACTTATTACTCAGAAGCTAGATTTTAAACTATATTTATTGAATAAACTAGGGCTGTGCGATATGGACAAAAAAAAAAAAAAAAAAAAACTATCGCGATTTTTTGGATCAATTTTGCAATTGTGCTTTTACAGTCATAAATGCATTCAGGATTAATTTGAAACATATTTCCAAAAGAAAACCAATCAGAGCTTCATCAAAAAAGTTGTAACATCTCTAGAACAGACATAAGTCAAAATTATCACTATAGTGAAGATGTAAAAAAATTTATAGACTTGTGGCAAAAAAAATAAATAAAAAAAAAATCCTGTATACAGGGACTTTTTTTCTTTTTTGCCATGCATTGTTCATAGAGCTCATTAATTGTAGCGGTGCCTCAGGTGTTTGCAGTGTGTATACAGTATGTGTATGCGGTCAGCAGTGAGAGCGCATAAATATAACGCGAAGCACATTAAAATAATGCACGAGTGCGAATCTCTCTGTTCGCAGCAGATTTCCTTTGCTCTGTCACAAAACCGGTCGTGCTTGCTCAGATACACGCTGCTTTGCGAGGAGAGTGTGCACACTTAAAACGTGTCTCCTCTCACTTAAACTGCATCCTGTTCACTAACAAATTCACTCTATCCTCATGTGTTAGACATGAATTATTTTCGCACGTTTTTATTTCTAGCCTTTTACCGCAGTGAGAACGCTCTGATCCGTCAACATTGGCTCAGAAAAAAAGGCGCATCACAGACAGTGTGTGAACCTGGAGTTAGGCATATGCGCACACTCAAATCGTGATTTTAGGACGTTTTCTTTTAATCGCACAGCCCTAGAATGGACTGGAAATGAACAGAAAATAATTGGCGGCCCACCTGCAATACCACGCCGCGGACCACAGGTTGAAAACCACTGCCTTAATCTTTTCTTATTATTAATTAGAATATTAATAATCACAATACTGCTATTTATTGTATTGTATCTTTGCTATTATAAATAAGAACAGATACAAAAAAACCCCCAAAAAACAAAAACAATACAGGTAGCCTAGAAAGAAACAAAAAAGGCATTAACTTTATAATGTTATATCTAAACTAAAGCATTAATGTATGGAAACAATCAAATGTAAAAACAACTTGTGTGTTCATTATAAATAAATTGATTATTAAAACTAAAAAAGCTGTTCAATGAAGAGAAGCGAGTGATGTCCTCTTTTTTTGATTATGATAATGATGCAGACATCTTATACTGTAATGCATTGAACTACATTTTATAAAATATTCATACCTCACATAAAACCAATCTACTGCAGCATTTGGATATAAAGGACACTATCACACTTTAGAAGGCTATAAAGACTTAATTTCTAATAAATATAAACAAAAACAATGGCTGGTTCTTGTTCAGAATGTTGCTTTAGTCGGCTATGAGGACCCCATTTCTAATAAGTAGAAAAAGCCAAATGTTAATTTCCTATAAGGGACATTCCATATTAAATGCACACCTCATATCAAATAATTTTACTGCAGCATTTTGCAGATATGGATCCATATGGAGATTTAGAGGGCTACAAAGTCAACATTTCTAATAAGTAGAAAAAAACAATGGTCAGTTCCTATAAGGCACGTTCCATACTATATTCACACCTAATATAAATAATTTTACTGCAGCTTTTTGAGATAAGGGACCATATGGTGTTTTAGGGGGTTTTAAAGACCCCATTTCTAATAAGTAGAAAAATCTTTTGGTTAGTTCTTATACTGGACATCACATACTATACGCACACCTCATATCAAACTATTTTACTGCTGCTTTTTTTGAGATATTAGACCATATGGAGTTTTAGAGAGCTTTAAAGTATAAAAAAATAAAGTGACATTCAGCCAAGTATGGTGACCCATACTCAGAAATCGTGCTCTGCATTTAACCCATCCGAAATGCACACACACATCAGTGAACAGTCGTGGTATTGCTGGCCTGAGATTCGAACCCATAACCCTAGGGTTATGAGTCAAACTCTCTAGCCACTAGGCCATGACTCCCCCCTAAATGGTTAGTTCTTATAATAATTGTAACTCAATAAATGTAACTGTAACTCAAATTGCTCAAAGAAGTCACTGCTAGTTTTGATGGAAAGGTGTCAGAATACACAGTGCATCTGTAAGGTCCAGGCACTCGGCCCAAGGAAGGTATCCGGTGCTGGATGAAGGTTTCAGTCTTTCAGCGCTTAGAGTTATTCAATTTAGGTTAAACTCAAATCTGACTCCATTTTATTATAATTAATCTGACTCCATTTTAATATGACCGCGAATTTAGGTTGGAATGCAAATTGGTTGTACGTCTATTTCTAATTAGTAGGCCTATTCTTCTGACGTTTGATTATTATGGTTAAACTCTTTAGTTTATATTAACTTGTTAATTCGGGTGCTCATGTCTCTAACAAGGATTTAACATGATCAACTAGAGTCAATAATTACAGAGTAAAACAGAATAAAATCAAATGTAACAATTTAATATCAGTCAGGTAAATATGTTATGCAAATTACATATCCAATTGAAACACATCAGATCATATCAATACAAAACATAAAATTCTCAAAGATGAATCTACAAGTAAAATATGCATACCTGATCTTAGAAAATACATAGTATGAAGTGAAGAGACACACAACACACTACGGGCTTTCTGACTACAGAAATCACCCTGATCCTCTTGCTGCAATCCTTTAAATACCTCAGACCAAGACAAACATCCCCCGAGATGGAGAGAGGAACTGACCATTGGAATTTGCATTAACTCAGGTCCCAAGCCTGGGTGGTTTTACAACTCAATGGGAACAGGGGGTAATTTACATGGAGGGCCCCAGGAAAGGACACTCCCATCACAGTAATCAAGATATCTCTTGACTATTCAGATCTGTATTAGACATTTCCAATGATACTAGACATGAATGTTAATTCACTTGACATTTTCATGTAATAATTTTGAGCAGACTGAGTAGAAGGAAGAATGGGTGAAGTGATTTAAAATGAAACAAATGGCCAGAAGGAGAGGAGGTCTCCTGCTCCTCCACTCTGTGGGGTGTCTCGAAGATGCCTGTGTATGTTGTATTGTCTGATTGTCTGAAAGTATCTCAGGTTCTTTCATCCTTACACATCGCAGTTTGCTGCATATTAGCCAGTCAGGGTGCCCATGCTGAACCCTATTCACCGCTGAAAGCACCAACAGTGGGCACCTAATCATCAGAACTAGACGCACTATGGAAAAAAGGCAAGCCGGCGAAGGTGGTGTGATGCTTTGGGCAATGTTCTGCTGGGAAACCTTGGGTCCTGCCACCACGCAAATTAGAAGGATTTAAATGATCTGCTGCTAATATCTTGGTACCAGATACCACAGCACACCTTCAGGGGTCTAGTGGAGTCCAGGACTCGATGGGGCAGGGGCAAGGCTGCTTTGGCAGCAAAAGTGGGACCAACACAATATTATGAAGGTGGCCATAATGCTATGCTTGATTGGTGTATAAAGACACTTTACCTTAGCAATTTGGAGTTCAAAATCAAGAATATTCTCAGAAACTCTAGTTTTGAGAATTATTTCAAATAATTCGAAAGAAAAGGCAATTTCTTCCAAAGTTCTTCCTACATTTTCAGCACACCTAATGTGAAGTCTGTGTACTGTGGTAGTTTGAAGTAGCATTCATTCATACAGAACAAAACACTCAAAGAGGTTTTTAATATTTCCTAATTTTTGCAACCTATAGAAAAGTTTTTTTTTAATAACTAGAAAAAAATAATGTCATTTTCTTGCAAAGTACCTCATACTCTATCAGCACAGCTCATCAGAAGTCTGTGTACTGTGGCAGTTCGAAGTTGCATACATCCAAATTAAGAAAATTCTTAAAGACTGTAGATTGTTTCTCCAGTTTTGAGGCTTATAGAAACATCAGTTTAAATATGTAAATTAAAATAATGGCCTTTGCATGCAAGGCACTCCCTACTCTATAATCAAATATGAAGTCACACACACTTGTCTGTCACACAATACCTCACACACTGTCTGAACACAAAATATGGAGTCTTTGCTCTGTGAAAGTTTAGAGTAGCATGCATTCTCACTTAAAGTTCAGTTCTAAACCCAAACTAATTAACTGTGCATTCACACCAGATGCTACGTGCATGAATAAATCACACTATTCACGCGTAGTTTGACGCTTGAACATTTTGAGGTTAGGCCCATTACATAGTCAACACATTGGCACGCATACGCGTCCCCATGGCTACGCATCGAGACAAACTCCCCATCCTGATCTCTTCTTCGATTTAAATTCTGAACATACCACTGCCTATCTCTGCACTGCCTTTGTTGCTGCCGATGTAAAATCAGCAATAGAATGAACTCCTCTTCAGTTGCCATTGTGATCTGAATATCATGTGACCCGACTCAACTTATATCACCTGACTCTACTACCCCCTTTTGCGTGAGCCGGTTATTGTATACACCCATCGCCCGTGACGCTTGCGTCCACTGTTTAGACTATGAGAGGGAGCACGTAGCTCACGTTGCTTGCTTGCATTGCTCATGTTGACTATGTAACGGCCCTTATTCGCTTCAAATTAACTTCACAACAGACGCAATTTTGCATCATGGGAGGGGCTTCTGCCAGTTGAGTTCACGCAGCGTTGTGATTTCAGCCGCCATTTCTATTCAGATAATTTTCAAAATATTACTGTTATCGTGTCATGAAATTAAGTTTTAAAAGTATTTCAGGAGAGAATGTAGATTTTTTAAACTCAAATATGCAGTTTATTTATAAAGACAGCATCTATTTAAAAATGTATTTCGCTGATTTTCAGAGACGAGCTCAATGTGATCAGCGAGAGTTCAGTGATAATGTATCCGCCGAGAGCAGTCTCAACTCGGCTAGACCTTCTGATATGTACCGCCGGCTCTGATGTCTCTTTAGTGGCTCAAGATAAAATATAACTTGTTTGGGGTAAATCTAATCTTTGGTGTTTATTCAATTAATCTATTAGTATGATATATATATACAAGCAATATAATTTTTATCGTGTCATTCCCACTGCCCCATTCACGCGAAACAGGCCACAGGTTGTCTATTCACATCTTTACATTGACTTAACATTGAAATTACTCGCACCAGCCAAACGCTCTATCCGTGTCTAGTGTGAACCCATCATACGAGTCAGGAACAATGGATAGTTACAGACAGATTTGCTGGAGCAAGATTGACACTGAACTCTGCAGTAGAGGTAGTATTATGTGCCTTTTAAAAGTAGTCAGTGTCCCTACGTAAGTGGTTAAATAGCATATTGTTGTGAGGATATATGAGGATACATGTTACTCCAAACTGCCACAGTACACAGATTTCATTTTAGCTGTGCTGATAGAGTAGGAGGTGCTGTGCATGAAATGGCCATTGTTTTCCTCTACTTTTATAAGCTGACCTTTCTATGTCTCAAAATTATACTTATATATACTATAAGATCTCAGAATTGATTCTGAATGCATGCAACTCCAAATTGGTTTGATAAAATGTTTTTATATAAAGGCTGCAAATATTAGGTGAGGTTCCTTGTGGAAATGTATTCTTATTATTTATTGGAATGGATAAAGTTTTATAACTCTATATGTGAAATAATTGCTTGCTCCTAAAAAGAAATCATACAGTAAAATCTTTTCCATTGATTCACTCATAGATTTTAGAATTTCATAGTAAGAACTCACCACTGGTTTTTACTACTTATTAATAATGGGTTTTTCATAGCCCTCTAAAGTGTCATGGTCCCATATCTCAAAAATGCTAATGCAAAAGTATTTCCTATGAGATGTGCAGAGAGCATGGACTTTTCCATATAAGAACTGACCATTTATTTATTCTACTTATTAGAAATGGGGTTTTTATAGCCTCCAAAAGCACCATATAGTCCCATATCTAAAAATAATGTTGCAGTAAAATGGTTTGATATGAGGACTGCATATATTATGAGATGTCCAGTATAAGAACTAACCATTAGCTGTCTCTACTTGTTAGAAATGGGTCCTTTTGAGGCCTCTGAAGTGTAATAATGTGTCATATCTCAAAAATGCTGCAGTAAAATGTTTCTATATGATGTGTGCATTAGGGATGCACTGAATCCAGATTTTTTGGGTTCGGCCGAATACTGAATCCACTGTTTAAGATTCGCAGAATCCAAAACAAATACAGAATCCTACTCACATCCTCATTTTATTAACACAGTAAAACACATTAATGAAGTAAACAACGTCCACAGAAGTGTACTTTTCATTTTATTTTAACTGAAAAAAAATATATAGATTAAAAAATAGATTAGCCAACATTATGCCAGGTGGGAAAAACTATTTTGACAATTACCCTAAGCCTATGCTTACCCAAGTACGTACCAAAACCTTTCAATAAATGTGCAACAATGCAAAGAAAAGTGTTATTCTTTTATTTTTTAAAACAGAATATGTTTGTTGACTTAACTGAATTAATGTTATTGAACATTTACTCAATAAACATGGATAGTAGGCAGTTTCCGTTTATAACAGTAGGCTAAGCTACAGAACAGTAGCCAAATATTACGAAAAATATTACGGAAGATCACACACATCTCCCGCGTCATAATTAAATTAACGTAAAACCTCTACCCTTTCACATGAAATGAGAGTTTCCTTTAAAAAAAACAAGACGCTCTGCATTAACAGGTGACAGCCGGTTGCGAGTGTGGGAACGAAAGTCCCCAGCAATACTGAAAAGTCTTTCACTTGGCACAGATCTTGGTGGCACACAGAGGTTGATCTTTGCCATTTTTGTCAGCAGTGGAAATCACTGCCGGTTTGTCTTCCCCCACTGAAGAGGGTCCTCTCTAAGAGGAATCAAAGGCTCACCGAGAAAAAAGCTTATCTCCACATCATCGCCCAATGTGACTGGCTCTGTATTGCTACAGAACGGTCCTCATGTAAACACCATCACGTAATCAACGGGCGTGTGACGTCGACCAGCGTAGCGCAAGACTAAGGTTCGGTTCGGTGGAAAAAAAAATCTGAGGTTCGGCCGAAACCGAACCTCGTTAAAAAGCCCAGTATTCGGCCGAATCCGAATCCTGCATTTGGTGCATCCCTAGTGTGCATATAGTATGGAATGTCCTGTATAAGAATTAACCATTAGCCTTTTCAAGTTATTAGAAATGAGATCTTTATAGCCCTCTAAATTGTAATAATGTGTCATATATTGAAAACATTGCAGTAAAATAGTTTCATAAGAAGTGTGCATATAGTATGGAATGTCCCTTACATGAAATGACTATTGCTTATTTCTACTTATTAGAAATGGGGTCTTTATAGCCCTCTAAATCACCATATAGTCTCATATCTCAAAAATGCTGCAGTAAAATTGTTTGATATGACATATGGATATAGTATGGGATGTCCCATATAAGAACATTTACATTTAATCATTTAGTGGATTCTTATATCCAGAGTGAATTTCAAATGAGAAAAAAAATGACCATTGTTTTTTTCTACCTAGTAGTAATGGTGTCTTTATAGCCCTCTAAACACCATATGGACCCATATCTAAAAAAATTCTGCAGTAAAATGGTTTGATATGAGGTGTGCACATAATTTGTAATATCCCTTGCAGGAAATGACCATTGTTTTTACTACTTATTAGTAATGGGGTCTTTATAGCCCTCTAAAGTGCCATATGGTTTCATATATCAAAAATGCTGCAGTAAAATAATACAAATTACCATTCCTTACATTTATATAGCGCTTTTCTAGGCACTCGAAGCGCTTTAAAATTAAAATTTAATTTGAGGTGTGCGTATAGTATTGGACATCCCATATAAGGTCTAACCATTAGCCTTTTCTATTCATAAGAAATGGGGTCTTTATAGCCTGTGAATTGTAATAATGTGTCATATCTAGAAAACGCTGATTTAAAATGTTTTCATATGAGGTATGCATGAAGTATGGGACTTCCCATATACAAACGGAACAATCATTTGTTTATTAGAAATGGGGTCTTTGTAGCCCTCTAAATCAAATAATTTCCCATTTCTCTTTTTCTATGAATCCTGCTATGATTTGAAAGGCCGTAAAATATAGCAAAACACAACCATGAAAACACCAATAAATAACACAAATATTATAGCAGAAGTAAAAAAAAAGAAATCGAGAAATGTAATCTTGTTATATTATATGTAAATTCTGGGTGTCTAAATGAAAAGTGCACTGAAAGAGGTTCTCTCTGTTCTTGCCAGTACTGTGATCATGGTTATATGCGCACCCACAAATTACAATCGCGGCTGGCTTGACCAAGTTTTTCTGAACTGCGGCTGGCTTGACTGCAGTCCTTTATAGGAAGCGTGAATGTCTCACAGTATGAAAACTTTAGCATGACGTGGAAAAAATATATTGGAGTGAGTTTGTTACTTTATTTTATTAAACTGGATAAATTGTCACACCTTTTATATTTTATGTGGTGTCATTATTTGATAAAAACAAAGGTTATTTATTGTATGTTCATTTTGATATTTAATTTACTGTATAGCCTTTAAATTTCTTACTGAAAGAACAACAGCAGCAATATGGTGTAACATTTAATTGAAACACATGTATTTGGTAATTTCTACCTTATATTTTTACTCTTTCCTTTCATTCTTTAAAAAAAACCCAGGTCTTCAACCCCAAGTCTCATTGCAATTTCTTTCTAGGAATTAAATGCTTTCTCTGAATCTTTGAAGTCTCTCCGCGAGCGATCGTACAGGTGCAGATATATCTGTGATGCTCAGCTATTTGACACTCCAGTGTATTCAGGAGATGTTGCTCTCCTGTAGGGCCTCCACAGAATGAGGAACAAACTGAGGACAAAAAATAAATAAATAAAAACACACACATCAAAGAAGGTTTCAGGAGTTTCTGAACACACCCATTGATTGCGTAACTGCCATGGACCAATGGAAGCTCAAAGGTAATTAGGAGCCAAAGTGAACTCCCCCAGAAAGTATGCTCTGGTCAGCTGTTTCGAACCGCTGAAACAAACTTCATTTTGGCCTGATTTTGTTCGGAATGACGTCATATCAGTTAATTCTTCGATTTTGTTTTAAGTATGGAGCGAATGCTTCCTGAAAGGGGTCATATGATGTTGCTAAAAAGAACATTATTTTGTGTATTTGTTGTAATGAATTGTGTTTATGCATTGTAAGGTAAAAAAAAAAACATTATATTTTACATACTGTACATTATTGTTTCTCCCATATGCCCTGCCGTCTGAAACACATTGATTTTTACAAAGCTCATCGTTTTAAAAAGCGAGGTGTGGTCTGGTTGGTCAGATATCCAGTGTGTTGTGATTGGCTGAATACTTCAAGTGTGTGACGGAAATGTTACGCCCCTCACCAGATTGTGATGCTGTGTCAAGTCACCTTTATTTATATAGCGCTTTAAACAAAATACATTGCGTCAAAGCAACTGAACAACATACATTAGGAAAACAGTGTCTCAATAATGCAAAATGATAGTTAAAGGCAGTTCATCATTGAATTCAGTGATGTCACCTCTGTTCAGTTAAATAGTGTTTGTGCATTTATTTGCAAATCATGTCAACGATATCGCTGTAAAAGAAGTGACCCCAACTAAGCAAGCCAGAGGCGATGGCAGCAAGGATCCGAAACTCTATCGTTGACAGAATGGAGAAAAAAACCTTGGGAGAAACCAGGCTCAGTTGGGGGTCAGTTCTCCTCTGACCAGACGAAACCAGTAGTTCAATTCCAGGCTCCAGCAAAGTCAGTTCCGGTTTACCTAAATAATGCAGGCTAAAAATCCTTTAATGGATTTGGATATTAAAAGCATATTAGTATGTTAAGTTTAAGTCAGGTTAAAGAGATGGGTCTTGAATCTAGATTTAAACTGCAAGAGTGTGTCTGCCTCCCGAACAATGTTAGGTAGGTTATTCCAGAGTTTAGGCGCCAAATAGGAAAAGGATCTGCCGCCCGCAGTTGATTTTGATATTCTAGGTATTATCAAATTGCCTGAGTTTTGAGAACGTAGCGGACGTAGAGGATTATAATGTAAAAGGAGCTCATTCAAATACTGAGGTGCTAAACCATTCAGGGCTTTATTAAATTAAATTAAATTAAATTAAATTAAATTAAATTAAATTAAATTAAATTAAATTAAGCAGACGCTTTTATCCAAAGCAATTTTTAAAGTGCATTGAGGCTATCAATTTTTACATATCATGAGTAATAAGCAATATTTTTAACTCTATACGATGTTTGATAGGGAGCCAGTGCAGTGTGGACAGGACCGGGCTAATATGGTCATACTTCCTGGTTCTAGTAAGAACTCTTGCTGCTGCATTTTGGACTAGCTGTAGTTTGTTTACTAAGCGTGCAGAACAACCACCCAATAAAGCATTATAATAATCTAACCTTGAAGTCATAAATGCATGGATTAAAATTTCTGCATTTGACATTGAGAGCATAGGCCATAGTTTAGATATATTTTTGAGATGGAAATATGCAGTTTTACAAATGCTAGAAACGTGGCTTTCTAAGGAAAGATTGTGGTCAAATAGAACAACTAAGTTCCTAACTGATGACGAAGAATTGACAGAGCAGCCATCAAGACTTAGCCAGTGTTGTAGGTTATTACATGCAGAGTTTTTAGGTCCTATAATTAACACCTCTGTTTTTTTTTTTTTTTAGAATTTACCAGTAAGAAATTACTCGTCATGCAGTTTGTGATATCTGGTTCGAGAACGAATCATTCGATGTAACCGGATCTTTTTGAAACAGTCCACCAAATCGAACTGAATCGTTTTAAACAGTTCGCGTCTCCAATACGCATTAATCCACAGATGAATTAAGCTGTTAACTCCCTATCCCTATTTAATGTGTCTGACACTCCCTCTGAGTTAAAACAAACCAATATCCCGGAGTAATTCATTGACTCAAACAGTACACTGACTGAACTGCTGTGAAGTGAGAACTGAAGATGCACACCGAGCCGAGCCAGATAATGACTCGTTCACGAGTCAAGAACCGTTTCTGTCAGACGCGTCCGATTCGTGAACCGAGGAGCTGATGATACTGCGCATGTGTGATTTAGCATGAAGCAAACCGACACACAAAGCGTCTGAAACGACCTGATTCTTTTGGTGATTGATTCTGAACTGATTCTGTGTTAATGCTATGAGCCCAGGTGCAGTCAATGCCATTACGTCGAGCGCAAAAGAATCGGTGAACTGTTTTCTTCAACTGGTTTATTGAATCGAACTGTCAGAAAGAACTAACGTTACTGGTCATCCGAGAACCGATGCAACCGGTTCTTGACTCGTGAACGATTCATTATCTGGCTCGGCTCTGTGTTCATCTCTCTCTTCACAGCAGTTCAGTCAGCATGCGCAGTCTTCTTAATCGCATGTTTCGCTCAATGATGTGCCAGCTTCATCAAACCTGCCATCTACAGTTCTGGCAGTGGTTTGTAATGGAATGATTCGTAACATTATTATAATTGTAACGAGTAACGATGCAGCACATAAAAAAAATATCGGAGTAAAAGTATTAAACTTCCCGGGGTTGGGGCTCGTATGCGAGCGCCTGGTGGCCGGGCCTTCCCCCATGGGGTCCGGCCGGGCTCAGCCCGAAGGAGTGACGTGGGGCCGCCCTCCTGTGGGCTCACCACCTGCAGGAGGGAGCGTAAGGGGCCGGTGCATAGTGGATCGGGCGACAGTCGTAGGCGAGACCCCCGACGACCCGATCTCTGGACACGGAATCTGGCTTTAGGGACGTGGAATGTCACCTCATTGGCGGGGAAGGAGCCTGAGCTTGTGCGGGAGGTCGAGAGGTACCGACTAGAGATAGTCGGGCTCACCTCAACGCACAGCTTGGGCTCTGGAACCATACTTCTTGAGAGAGGCTGGACTCTCTACCACTCTGGAGTTGCCCATGGTGAGAGGCGGAGGGCTGGAGTGGGTTTGCTAATAGCCCCCCAGCTCAGCCGCCATGTGTTGGAGTTTACCCCGGTGAACGAGAGGGTCGGTTCCCTGCGGCTTCGAGTCGGGGATAGGTCTCTCACTGTCGTTTGTGCCTACGGCCCGAATGGCAGTGCGGACTACCCGGCCTTCTTGGGGTCTCTGGGAGGGGTGCTGGAAGGTGCTCTGACTGGAGATTCCGTCGTTCTACTGGGGGACTTCAACGCTCACGTGGGCAGTGACAGTGACACCTGGAGGGGCGTGATTGGGAGGAACGGCCCCCCTGACCTGAACCCGAGCGGTGTTCTGTTATTGGATTTCTGTGCTAACCATGGTTTGTCCATAACAAACACCATGTTCAAGCATAAGGGTGTCCATCAGTGCACGTGGCACCAGGACACCCTAGGCCGGAGGTCGATGATCGACTTTGTGGTCGTGTCATCAGACCTTCGGCCATATGTCTTGGACACTCGGGTGAATAGAGGGGCGGAGCTGTCAACTGATCACCACCTGGTGGTGAGTTGGATCCGATGGCGGAGGAGGAAGCTGGACAGACTCGGCAGACCCAAACATACTGTGAGGGTCTGTTGGGAACGTTTGGCCGAGCCCCCTGTCAGAGAGATCTTCAACTCCCATCTCCGGCAGAGCTTCGACCGGATCCCGAGGGAGTCTGGAGATATTGAGTCAGATTGGACCATGTTCTCCACCTCCATTGTCGCTGCGGCTGCTCAAAGCTGTGGCCGTAAGGTCTCCGGTGCCTGTCGAGGCGGCAATCCCCGAACCCGGTGGTGGACACCGGAAGTAAGGGATGCTGTCAAGCTGAAGAAGGAGTCCTATCGGGCCTGGATGGCTTGTGGGACTCCGGAGGCAGCTGACAGGTACCGGCAGGCCAAGCGGACTGCAGCCCGGGTAGTCGTGGAGGCAAAAACTCGGGCCTGGGAGGAGTTCGGTGAGGCCATGGAGAAAGACTATCGGTTGGCCTCGAAGAGATTCTGGCAAACTGTTCGACGCCTCAGGAGGGGGAAGCAGTGCCCTACCAACACTGTTTACAGTAGAGATGGGCACCTGTACACCTCAACTGGGGATATCGTCGGGCGGTGGAAGGAATACTTCGAGGATCTCCTCAATCCCACCGACTTGTGTTCCGTTGAGGAAGCAGTGGCTGGGGACTCGGAGGAGCACTCGTCCATCACCCGGGCTGAAGTCATCGAGGTAGTTAAAAAGCTCCTCAGTGGCAAGGCACCGGGGGTGGATGAGATCCGCCCCGAGTACCTCAAGTCTCTGGATGTTGTGGGGCTGTCTTGACACGCCTCTGCAACATCGCATGGCGGTTGGGGACAGTATCTCTGGACTGGAAGACCGGGGTGGTGGTCCCTCTTTTCAAGAAGGGGGACCGGAGAGTGTGTTCCAACTATAGGGGGATCACACTTCTCAGCCTCCCCGGGAAAGTCTATGCCAAGGTACTGGAGAGGAGAAATGGCCGATAGTGGAACCTCGGATTCAGGAGGAACAGTGTGGTTTTCGTCCTGGTCGTGGAACACTGGACCAGCTCTATACCCTTTCCAGGGTGCTGGAGGGTTCATGGGAGTTTGCCCAACCAGTCCACACGTGTTTTGTGGACTTGGAGAAGGCATTCGACCGTGTTCCTCGCGACATCCTGTGGAGGGTGCTCCGGGAGTATGGGGTCGGCGGCTCCCTACTTAGGGCTGTTCGGTCGCTGTACGACCGGAGCAAGAGCTTGGTTCGCATTGCCGGCAGTAAGTCAGACCTGTTCCCGGTGCATGTTGGACTCCGGCAGGGCTGCCCTTTGTCACCGGTTCTGTTCATAATTTTTATGGACAGAATTTCTAGGAGCAGCCAAGGGCCGGAGAGTGTCCGGTTTGGGGACCATACGATTTCGTTGCTGCTTTTTGCGGATGATGTTGTCGTGTTGGCCTCCTCAGACCAGGACCTTCAGCGTGCACTGGGACGGTTTGCAGCCGAGTGTGAATCGGCTGGGGTGAGAATCAGCACCTCCAAGTCCGAGGCCATGGTTCTCAGTCGGAAAAGGGTGGATTGCCCACTTCAGGTTGGTGGAGAGTTCCTGCCTCAAGTGGTGGAGTTCAGGTATCTTGGGGTCTTGTTCACGAGTGAGGGAAGGATGGAACGTGAGATTGACAGACGGATCGGTGCAGCTTCTGCAGTAATGCGGTCGCTGTACCGGTCTGTCGTGGTGAAGAAGGAGCTGAGCTGTAAGGCAAAGCTCTCGATTTACCGGTCAATCTACGTTCCTACTCTCACCTATGGTCATGAGCTGTGGGTCATGACCGAAAGGACAAGATCCCGGATACAGGCGGCCGAAATGAGCATTCTCCGTCGGGTGGCTGGGCACTCCCTTAGAGATAGGGTGAGAAGCTCGGTCACTCGGGAGGAGCTCAGAGTAGAGCCGTTGCTCCTCCACATCGAGAGAAGCCAGCTGAGGTGGCTCAGGCATCTATTTCGGATGCCTCCTGGACGCCTTCCCAGGGAGGTGTTCCAGGCACGTCTCACCGGGAGGAGGCCCCGGGGAAGACCTAGGACACGCTGGAGGGACTATGTCTCCCGGCTGGCCTGGGAACGTCTCGGGGTCCCCCCAGAAGAGCTGGAAGAAGTGGCTAGGGAGAGGGAAGTCTGGGCGTCTCTGCTTAGACTGTTGCCCCCGCGACCCGGCCCCGGATAAGCGGAAGATGATGGATGGATGGATGGATGGAAGTATTAAACTCAGCGAAAATATGTACCGAAGTAAAAGTGGAAGTAGGAGAAAAATATAATACTCTAGTAAAGTACAGATACCGCCTTTTAGTACTTAAGTACAGTAGTGAAGTAGTTCTACTTCGTTACTATACATCTCTGGACAGCACTAAGATCCAATAAAACTAATAGAGAGATACACCCACGATCAGATGATAAGAGCAGATAATTTGTAACTCTAAGGAGAGCAGTCTCAGTACTATGATACGGTCTAAATCCTGACTGGAAATCCTCACATATACCATTTTTCTCTAAGAAGGAATATAATTGTGAGGATACCACCTTTCTAGTATCTTGGACAGAAAAGGGAGATTCGAGATTGGTCTATAATTAACTAGTTCTTTGGGGTCAAGTTGTGGTTTTTTGATGAGAGGCTTAATAACAGCCAGTTTGAAGGTTTTGGGGGACATACCCTAATGACAATGAGGAATTAATAATTGTCAGAAAAGGACCTAGGACTTCTGGAAGCACCTCTTTTAGGAGCTTAGATTGTAACAAGTTGAAATAAGTTTATACAATTCTTCCTCTCCTATAGTAGAGAATGAGTGGAACTGTTCTGATGTGATACTGTAGCTGATGGCTGAATGGTTACAATTTTATCTCTAATAGTATCGATTTTAAGAAGAAAGTAGTTCATAAAGGCTACTTGCCACATAAATAAATAATTAGACAAAAATATTAGCAAAATATTGATTTGAGTTGATATATTTGAACGCAAAGCTTCTGTGAAGACAGCAGCAACATTTCAAACATTTTACACAACTGAAATTTAAGGCAAACGGTGCAGTCAAACCACGTATTACATTTCACCACAAAATAATTAAGGCAATAAAATAATTAAGATGGAAATGTTTAAGACCTTACAAGTTTGTTAGTTCTCTTATAATCCATTACAACTTACAAAGCAATCATAGAAAAGTGAAATTTTCTGTTCTCATGCATATCTCCAGATCTTCTGGATTCCTGTTAAAATGTCTCTCTCTCTCTCTCTCTCTCTCTCTCTGTCTCTCTCTTTCTGTCAAGTTCAAGTTGCTTTATTGGAATGACATTTGAGTTACAGTATTAACAGAATTAAATATAAAATATTATTACACCATCAAAGTAAAAGGAAACAAATACAAAAGAAAAAATAAATGAATAAACCAATACAATAAAAATAACAACAGCAGATAATATTTCTTATATTAATAATAGTACTTATATACAATTGATAATATTAAATAACACAGTTGAATACAATAAATTATCCCTTTCGTATGGTGTGTATGGTGTATATTTTGCAACTAGTTTAACTGCTGTCTCATTCTCTCCAAGTATTTAGATTATTTTCATTTAGAGTCATTTAGAGACAAGAATGAATGATTCAAAGCTGCAAACTGTGGGAAGAATGTTTCTCTTGTAGTGCTGTATTTGGGACAGACCAGAAGGAAGTGTTTCTCATCCTCTGTTTGATTCAGCTCACAGTGTTTGCACACTCTCTCTTCTCTCGGGAGCCAGGATCTTTTATGTCGACCAATCTCTATTTCCAAATTTTGATCACTGAGTCGATATTTTGAAAGGATTTGTCTTTCTTAAAATTGCTTGAGTGATAAGTAATTTGCCAGTTTTGTGGTTCTGTTTAGGGCTGAATTCTGTTTAGGGCTGAATGAGTTTTTTTTCATCATAATTTTACTTCAGATTTTTGTCAATTAGTTTCTGAATGTTGGGGTTGTGAACACTTCTGTTTACCCTTAGGATGTTTTTGGCAAATTCCATTTGTGTTCTTTCTATTAAACTTTTATCCTAGTTTTCAAATTGTAATATTGGTCCCCAAATTTCACTCCCGTACAGTAAGATTGGTTTGACAACTGCGTGATATAATTTAATCCATGTTCTAATTGATAGTTTTAATTGGCCAAACCGTGCTTTAATGGCATAAAATGCCCTCTGTGCCTTCTCATTGAGGGCCTTGAGGGCCAGACTGAAGACCCCTGATGCTGAGATCTGGATGCCCAGGTAAGTGTAGCTACTGCTGTGCTCCAGGACTGATATCTGCTTCCCTGAGACCTGGCCTTCTTCTGGAACACCATGACCCTGGTTTTGTCCACTCCTCACAGTACTGTTCCAGAGGGGCCATTCTGTGCTGGAGACCCTCGGCTGTGGGAGACAGCAGAACCAGGTCGTCTGCATACAGCAGGCACTTGACTTCAGAGTCGTGTAGAGCGAGGCCTGGGATGCTGTCGGAGCGCTCCAGAGCTTCTGCCAGCTCGTTAATGTAGATGTTGATCTCTCTCTCTGTCTCTCTCTCTCTCTCTCTCTCTCTCTCTCTCTCAGTGTCGTTGACTGTGGTGGTTCCTCCTGATCCTATAGTGGCTCATGTGGGATCCACAGTGACTCTTCCCTGCTGGATCTCTCCTCCTGAGAACGCTGAAGCTCTGGAGATCCGCTGGTACCGTCAGGATCAGTTCAACAACCCTGTTCTCCTATATAATCAAGGGAAGATCCAGGACGTCCAGGAGGAATCATACAGGAACCGAAGCTCTTTGACTCTGCGGTCAGATCAGTCTGGTGGACTGAAGGATGGAGATGTCTCTCTACGGCTGGAGAAACTCAGAGTACAAGATGGAGGTTTATTTCACTGTTATGTGAGCGGAGAACATTCTTATGGGAGTGAAGAGATGACTCTCAAAATCACTGGTGAGTCGTCTGTTTTCTGAGGATCTGCACTTCATTAAAGCTAAAACCTCTTCTGCATAACAAAACTCATCATCATTGAGGACTGTTGATATAAAACTCATCCATTTCACTAAATTCCAAGTCTTCCAGCTGAGAAACAGACTCAACTTGTCATCATTTGCAGAAAATGCTGACATCATTGCATCAAACACTGAGTAAGCAAACCGAGTTAAACTCAAGTTATTTGGAAAACTGTTATGATAACAGTGCTTTTTTTGTAGTGGTCAGCTGATTGATTCTTTGACAAACGATATTGATGCCGATATCATAAAAAACAAGGTGGCCAATGGCCAATATAAACCGATATATAATATGATATTATACTACAAAAAAAAAACAAATCCCAGACATATCTGCTGCGATGGATTATTTTGTAAATAACATTTACTAAAATAACTATAAATAAATTATAAAAATAAACTGGTAACACTTTGTTGACATGTAGCTACAAAGTTACCTACAGTTAGTGAATGTAACCGATTAATCTGTAAAAAAAAAAAAAGAAATTAACTGTTATACTTTAAATAGTAGCTTCATGATTATGTAATCCTGTTAAAGTCTTTTTTTTTCACAAGTTTGGAGTTCATACTGCTGCAGAAAACAAAACATTCAACACTAGTCAGCCAAATACAAAAACATGCCCAAAAATCCAAATATCAGCCAATATATCGTTGGATTCTTTTGTAACTCAACTAATATACAGTACAAACTGTATATTATATTATAGTATAGTCTTAACGGTTTACTGGAGGTTGAATAAATTATGACAGAATGTTTACTTTGAAGTGCTCCAAGACCCTCAAATGACATAATTAGAAAGTGTGTAAATAAAGCATTAATCCCAGTGAAGCTGTGATTTATAGTGATAAAAAATCGCCTGAGGGGCGTTATTCTGTATTATGTAAAGTGAAGTGACTACCCTCTTATCTGTTATAAATTCACTGTAAACCACAGCTTCATGGGGCTTATTGCTTTTATAAATCAGTTATTCCATATACATAGTAAGGTTTCACAACATAAAACCGGAAATAAAGTGTAATGATATTAATCCAAACAGTATTCTTCCACCAAACAATGTAGTTCCAACAAAGTGGTTGCGGAGTAACACACAGAAGTGAACAAAGGTTTATGTTTGCAGAGTAATTTACAACAGCTTCAAACACGTTTCAGCCAATTTAGAATCAAGGACTGGAACTATCCGCTGTATAAACAGTATCCTTTTATTCTGCATGCATGTAGTTTTTGTGACCGGAGAAGATCTGAGCATCTGTCTCTCCTCTCATCAGCTTTAGGATCCGCTCCTGTCCTGTCTCCAGAGTCTCTAGATGATGGTCGTGTGAACATCAGCTGCAGGTCCAGCGGCTGGTATCCAGAGCCCAGTGTCTCCTGGACGTCAAATGAAGGAAGGGTTCTCCGTCTTGGAGGAACATCTCACACTCGTGGAGCAGATGAGATGATCTCTGTCCACAGCTGGACAGCCGTCTCTCTCTCAGACGCTCAACTGGTCTCATGTTCAGTCTCTCTCAGAACTGGAGAATTAAAAGAAGGAAGACTGGACATAAAGGGCATTGTGTCTTCAGGTTAGAGAACATGGATATTTGTAGATACCACAAACAAAGTGATCAAATTTGCTTGAATGCCAGACCTGTGTTCATTTCCATTATTTCTTCCTGTGACCATAACTTCCTTTAAAACCCTCTGAAGTCGATTAATGCATATATGTGTTATGAGGCATTTTCTCCTGATAAACCAGAAAAGAACTTAAATTACACTTTCAGTTTTGATCATACAGATAAGAGCAATACATCAATCAAATGTAAAGGGTCTACTTTTTTGGATACAGACATAATAACAACAAAACTTTGTGCACTTATAAAATAAAGATAAAAGTCTTTGTGTGCGCTGATCTTCATGTACAAACACGTCATTAAAATGAAGTGTAACTCCGTGAATACTCAACGAAGAGACATGAGAGATATCTTTAGAAAGCTTGACATGTCTACTTTAAAACTAAACAAGTGCTGCCGAACAGATATTCTGTGATAAAGTAATTCATATGAAAACAACGTGATGTCTATTTTTTATGTCTCCCTTCATTATATCTAATGTGACCACGCCCCCGCGCTGAACGCTATTCAGATTCAAACTGAAGCGCGCGGCTTGAGTACACACACACAGAAGAAAAAGCAGCGAGACTGTTCAAGTTTTTATTTTATTTTACTGTTTGCTTCGTGATGAGAGGACTAAGACATAATTCACCCCAAAAAGATGTGGTGTGGTTGAGGATTTGAGAAATGGATTTCCTCAGAAAAAAGAATGAAGCACTTTATTCAGCAGAGAAGTCTCTTTTTATTTATTTATATACATGTACTAGTTTTCACATAACGTGTAAACATTTTACTAGTTAGACTTTTCCAAACTATTATTCCTGACTCACTTGAATGTATAATCAAGTGAAACATTATGAAGTTTCAATAACAATATACAATACTATACCATTCAAAAGCTTGATGCAAATAATATACATGTAACTGTAACAAATGTAACACAATGCTGTTCTTTCAATTTATCCCCCCCTAAAAACATGAAAAATAATAATAATAACAATAAATGTTTGTTTGTTTTTTGAAGAAAATAAGATTGTTAAAAGGATTTCTGAAAGGATTGTGCGACTGGAGTAATGATGCAAAAAATTCAGCTTTGAAAGTCAGCTTTGATTGTTTCTGATAAACTGTTTATCTGTACTCGCAAGTGAACATTAAATTATGTTGTAGGATAATTAAATATATTCTAAATAAACTACAAACATAAAATTATATACATTTATTTTGTTCTCACATTCTTTCTTGTAAGTCCTCCCTCAGTGGCACAGCTGAATGAGAGGCTCATTATGCAGCTCATTATGCAGCTCATTATGCAGCTCATTATGCGGCCTTTGTCTTCTCAGGTGTAAATCACAATGATATTCATGATAGTTGACGCCTACTCGCATATGACTTTTACCAACAAAAAGTGTCTTAGAAAATTTAAATCAATATATTGTTTTCTGTGAATGAGTAAACAAGATGATTTTCACATAATTTAGAAAGAAAAATTCTAGGCTACAAGCTCCAGTTCTCAAAAATCCCGGGAACCATTGTTCTTTATGTTTTTTTTTTTGCCTTATTCAAGTGATTCAACATTTTTTGTTTTTCACTAACCACGCATAACATTTTTTCCTCAAAATACAATCATGTACATGCATGCATTTCACATATTATTATAGCCCAGTTTGTCAGGCATGACAAAACTTCCCTTAGACTCCAGAGGGTTAATGTAATTTATAAAATATCAGCATACATTCTTGAATGCATGCTCCTTGCCTTATTGTGCTCTGTCAGTTTTCTTCAATGCCAATATTCCCTCTTATTTTTTTCAACCTTATAATCATTAAAAATCAAAACAAAACAAAGCATACAGCATTTTTATGTTAAAAGAGTTTTAAAATATGTTTCTACATTACTGTAATTGTTTTATATATTTTTAAAGTGTTTAGATTAATCTTGTTTCTGTTTCTCAGGTCCATCAGATTCATCAGGTACATGGAAAGCTCTTTTCTTCTCTGTTCTCATCTGTTCTCTTCTGGGTTTGTTTGGTCTGATCTTCTACAAATACAAACACAAACAAACAGGTACAATCTGTATGAAAGATTTTAAAGATGTGGTTATCAGCAGGTTTTAGTTTCATGCATATCTCATGTGTTGATGTTTTTGATCTGTTCTGCAGGAAAGAAACCAGCTGAAGAAAGTAAGTGACATGAACTTCATTTATCATCTGAACACAGTCACGAATCCTTTCAGGCAGTGATTAACTGGGGGAAAAGGGGAAAATGTACTTTCTCATCCTTATATTTTAAAACTGAAATCTTTTAATTGTATTAATATCTGTATTTTAAGGAAAAGCACACAAAAGCTGCCGAAGGGTGCTTCTGAAATACCAGTTAAACTGAGTTGACTTCTATACATTCAATAATATTACTATAAAATTAATTTTACAAGGGAAATTTTCTTGTCTTGGGCATTAAACACTATGCATTTGTATGAAATGTGCTTGTTACACACAGAACCCACAGTTCCTTCATGGTAACATCAGATCAGATGACAGGAGAGATGCTAACCATTATTGATTATTGAGAGATGATTTTTAATAAATGAAAGAATCATACAATAAAATCATGTAGTTTGTTGCCCATTAACAGAGTCTGGAGTATTTGTGAAGCAGATAATGAAACCATTCTCTGATATTTTCTCTCATTTCAGACTGTGAGGAGGAGACTCTGCAGAGACTGATAAATGAAGGTATCTGAAGATGTTGTTCTGTGCTATATGTGTATTAGAACTGTAACTACTGACATTAACATCTTCAGAAAACATCAGTCTCAGTGACTCTCAGTGGAATAAAGGTGAAGGAGAGAGCAGAAATACAATGAACAAAACAACAAAACAGTCCGTTTTGTTTATCCTACATTTTTAGTCACAATTGTATATTTTAGAAACTATTGTAAATAAAGTATAAAAGGGCTGTCTGGAAAGTGTCTAGTCATGTAATATGAAAAAAAAAAGAAGAGATGAGAGATGAAATACAACAAAAACGTGGGCACCTGCTGACTGTCCTTGTCCTTGTTGATAATGTTTGTTGTATCTTTATTGATAAAAGTCTATATTTCATATTACATGGTCCTCGTATACATTTTTAATGCAAATGCTATGTGTCTAACATAACATAAAGTGAATACAATTTTCATAATGCATGGATTTAATCTGCATCACTCCCACAGTCGCATAATCATTCACTTTTCATACTATTATATTCTATTATACTATTATATTATTATACTAATTTTTTGTTAGATACTGTTAAATTTAGATGTATGTTTTCCCTGTCTAAAATCTCTAAAATATGTGTTTTCACTATAGTTATGGAAGACATGAATATAGAGGAACTGAGGCAGCATGCAGGTATGATCTCATCTGAGCTATAAATGCTTATATGTGTAAAGATCATCTTATATAAATGAGGATTAATAACTGTTGCTCATGTGTTTTCCTCACAGATGAGATCACTATTGACCGTGAGCGTTCACATCCAGGTCTGATGGTTTCTAAAGACTGTAAAATCCTGAGGGACAGTAGTGAATATGAACCCACTGGAGAGGGATTTCCATATCAATTATGTGCTTTTGGAGCCAAAGGATTCACCTCTGGTCGTCACTATTGGGAAGTAGAGCTGGTAGTTCCACCTAAACCTGCCAAAATCTTCTGGATAATTGGTGTGATGAAACATGGAAACCTTCCTACAAGAGACAGATCTGATTTAACTCCATCAGCTGGTTTCTGGTTCTTGTGTTCAGACGGTCCTCGTGGCTTTTGCACCAACACTGATCCATTGATCAGATTCTCTCTGACACCGAGACCTGAACGACTGGGAGTTCTGTTAGATTATGATCACGGTCAGCTCTCATTTTACAACGTCACAGAGAGAAAACATCTCCTGACCATCAGCTGCAGATTCTCTGGATCAGTCCTTCCTCTCTTCAATCCTGGTGTTGGTGATAAGAGTCCACTTAAAATCCTGGATCTTCCCAAACCTGCAGAACCAGATGAACCCAGTCCTTCACAGAGTAACATGGTAGTTGTAGAATTAGATGTAAAGGCCAGTGATAATCTGTAGAATCAGCTGAATCCAGTCAGCCTTTACCCCTTTCTACACCAGACGAGAGCAGCGCAGTGGAGATCAGTAACAGCTCAGATGCCAGACTGACTAATGCAGTTTAATCAGAAGGACATACGTGCATAAAAAATACCTGATGCATGAAAAACTACAAACATCTGTTAAAATGTACTGATATGGTTCAGACACAATAATTTTTAAGATTAGGGTTGATTCCCAGTGATAATGCATCATTAATTAAATAAAAAGTCAATTAATGACATCTTCACATGACGTGATACAATCCTACAGTGTCACATGACGACATCAAATCAGTGGTGAAGATTTAATTCCTCCCTTGTTTCGACCATCAATACTCCTAATCTAACTAACACGTTCAGTCGAGGGGTTAACTGTTTAATCATCAGATATAACACAACACAACTTTCCCTACGTGATACACACAATGAATGTGAGCATGGAGGTGTGTGTGAACATCTGCCTACAGTCACATAAAGACCCCAGAGGAAAATTATGGTAAAATAAACTTTTGATTATTAATCATGTAAATACAAAGGCAGCTAATGGATCTACATACATGTGCAAATGTTTTAACACGTTAGAGATAATTTTGTGATAGAATCATGTTAGATTTATTTCATCTCTGTGGTACCACATGTGTTAAACTGTTCTGTAAATACATGAATGTCTCATTGTGTACTAGCATTTAAATAACGTTAAAGCTGCAGTCAGTAACTTTTGACGCTCTTTTTTTATTTGGTATTTTAATAAAAAACAGTGAACTGAAATGCAAAGTCTGAGGTGATTCATTAAAACAAGACTAAAAGTCTTATTTTCATCATCACCCAACACACTGACATGCAGCTCCTGACTTCCCACTCCTCTTCACATTTACTGAGCATTAATAAAATGAAAATATTTTAATAAAAGTGTCTTAATAAAAGAAATCAGCGGTTTGAACAGTTGAAGTAAAAACTAGACGATTCTTCCAGTATATCAGTTTATCTTTGAGAGCTGGTGAACGTCACATCTGACTTCACATCCGGTTCATACATCACAGGAAATGAAAGGTTGCACTGTAGGATACAGCATGTTAAATCTATGTTAATGTAGGTATTCCACACCTACCTATATAATTCCTCTGTTATTATCATTATAGTTGTGGCGTAAACTCACAAAAAAAATTTCCATCTCAAAAATATATCTAAATTACGGCCTATGCTCTCAATGTCAAATGCAGAAATGTTAATCCATGCATTTATGACCTCAAGGTTAGATTATTGTAATGCTTTATTGGGTGGTAGTTCTGCACGATTAGTAAACAAATGACCATATTAGAATGAGCTCTTATTGTATTATAATCCTCCACATCTGCTGCATTCTATAAACTCAGGTAATTTGATAAAACCTAGAACTGGGAACACTTCCCATAACACCCGAGGTACTTGCTTCATCATTAGAAGAATGGTATCTAGGCTAATTTTTGTCTGTTTCTCTCTATCTTTATATCTTTGTTTTGGTTTCTCCTTTTGAGTAACAAATATTTACTATTAATAGCTGCTGATACGGACAGGTCGTTTCTCTAACACATGCACAGAATGCAAACTGTTTTCTTGTTTAACACTGTAATGCTGCATTGACTCATTATTGTATAAATTACATAACAAATAAAGGTGACTTAACTTGGTCTTTTTTAAATGAAAACACTTTAAAAAGATTATTACTGAAGTGAAAAGTAAAACACGTTTTACTCTAAAACTGACAATCAAAACAAAAAATCGAAATAAATCTAAAAAATGTGTGTTCCAAATTTGAGGTTGATATTAAAAAAAAAAAAAAAAAAAAAAAAAAAAAATATATATATATATATATATATATATATATATATACATATATATATATATATTAATTGAGATTTTGTTTGGGTGCAGTACCAAACACTTCCACTAGATAAAAATCATTTCTCATTCTAACTTGTTCGTATCCAAAAATATTTACATTGGACTATTTTTCAGGACCATATAACCTTTTCAAATTATGTCCTTTATTTTTGTGTTTGCGTTCACAAATCGTTACCAAGTTTCATACCATTCCAATGACGCAAACCATTATATATATCAGTTTGTGTGTAATGAATCAATATAATATACAAGTTTCACTTTTTGAATTGAATTTGTGAAATAAATCAACTTTTTAATGATATTCTAATTATATGACCAGCACCTGAATAAAAAGTTTCAGTAAGTTTCTAAGCACCAGAGGCTATATATCATGTATTATGACATGCATGTGAGCTTGTGATGTGTGAGAACTATAAATCAGAAACGACACCAGATACACAGACTAATGTTTCCATGTTTGTAATTTAATAAAAAGAAATGACAATCTGAAATTCAGTTTTTCTTCGCAGTGACTTTAAGCTCTGTATTTGTCAAGATATCGTCTCTCTAAAATCTGATATACCTTTACAACAGCATTTAAGAAAACAACTTTTAAACGTGTTACTTCATACAAGTCATATTTACAGAATGTACATCATCACACAAGGAAAACACTTTTAACAGCTAATATGATGTTAGGATACGTCACTGTACACAGATCAGAGATCAGACGACTGTACAGGAGAGAGCGAGGAGATTCAGTGTCCTTCAACAGTCTGATCTCATCAATCAATCGTGGTCTGATTGGCACAGGTGAGCAATACAAACTCCAATGGGATGAAACATCAGCTGATGTCCAAACTCAATGATCCCTTAAACACTGCACTCCTGCTGAACTGGACTGATGAAGCACAGAAACGAGTGAATGTGATTGGGTTTAATACCAGCTGCAGCCAGACGAGGTCAATATATAACCAATAAAACAACAAGAGTTAAGGCAACCAGCACTTGAGAACACAGACGGATGAATCTCACGGTGGAGAACAGCTCCAGATATCTCCGGTCAGCCCAACTGCAAAAACAACGAAAATAAAAGAAGCCCGTTTCTCAGACCACTGGGAGTTTCTGCTTTTTGATGCTATTATTAGCTGAAAATATTATTAATGAAATGCAAAAAATATTCTGTAAAAAACAAGAAACAAAAACAAATATTATGTATTTATATCAATGCATTACAGTAATGAGAATCACTATTGATACTGATAAACAGAAAACACAAATCACTGTTGATCTGAGTGTGAAGTATGATCTGGGCGTGATTGATCCTGATAGAGAATCAGACTCCAGACACATGAGGTGAAACTGAGAAAAACTGGTCCCAGATGATCCAACACTGTTTTACAACTGAGAGAGAGCCAGTCCGCACCCATCAGTGTGTAAAAACTGTCCTTGTAGAGAGAGTTATGATCGGTTCATCGCTGCTGTGTTTCTGAGGAGTCTGAACACGTGTGTGTGTGTGTGTGAAACAGAAACGGTCCTGGAGTCACACACACATGGGGATGTGGGGAGAGTGTGTGTGTGTGTGTGTGTGAGCATGCAGTGTGTGTGAGCTTAAAAGAAGAGTTCAGGAAATATCCAACACAACTGTGTCATCACAGACTCACCGAGCTGAATTAATCTCAACACAACTCTCTTCCACCTGAGTCCATCAAGATAACAGCAGTCACGTGACTCTTTATTCTCTGATGATGATAAATGTGCAGCAGTTCAAACAGAAGTGGATATTTTAGTGGGAAAGAGAGCACACGGGCTGCTGTTATGATACTAGTGTGTGGCGTTTTGTCATTTTGGCACTTGGCTGAGATATTAAAGATGGCTCCGGTGAATCTTGGTTGTGTTTTCGACAGAAGCGGTCTGTGTGAGGATGTGAATGATGAGGTTAACAGACGGCTGTGTTCCCGTCTCGTCGTCCCTGTTTCCTCAGCAGCTGGATGCGGTTGTGGCAGTAGAACTTGATGGCCCTCCAGTCGCGCTGGTTACTGACCAGCAGAGGACAGAGCTGCAGACAGCGCTCACAGTCTGCTTTAGCAGGAACACGCAGCTCCATGATGTTCCTCTTCAGGTGCGTCTCCACTGCCACTCGCTCAGCCTCCGACCACGGCCGCTTCAGCACGCCGCGCTTCCCTGAGACACACACACACACACACACACACAGTTAACACTGTCTGTTGACAGCACTAAATGACCTAGGACTGAAATATATTGGGGTGGTGATGGCGCAGTGGATAAGACAAATGCACTTGGTGTGTGAGACCCAGGTTCGACCTGGGTTCGAATCCACTGTGAGAAACCAATGTGTCCCTGAGCAAGACACTTAACCCCTAGTTGCTCCAGAGGCGTGCGACCTCTGACATATATAGCAATTGTAAGTCGCTTTGGATAAAAGCGTCAGCTAAATGAATAAATGTAAATGTAATGTAAATATTGCAGATATGTTCACTGAATATAAACCTAACAGAGCACTCAGATCACTAGGATCGAGTCAGTTAGAAATACCAAGGGTTCGCACAAAACAAGGGGAGTCCTCCTTTAGTTACTATGCTGCCCGCAGCTGGAATCAGCTTCCAGAAGAGATCAGATGTGCTAAAACACTAGTCACATTTAAATCTAGACTCAAAACTCATCTGTTTAGCTGTGCATTTATTGAATGAGCACTGTGCTGTGTCCAAACTGATTGCACTGTATTTTACATATTCACTTTATTTTATGTAAAATGATTTTCTATTTTTACCTGTTTAAAATTCATTTTAAATACATTTTTAAGTTTTTAAATTGCTTGTTTTATTTTTGTGATTATTTTTCTTCATGATTATTTTACCTTATGTACAGCACTTTGAATTACCATTGTGTAGGAAATGTGCTATATAATTAAACTAATAAACCCTAGATCACTCAAACCAAAACCATTAACAAACACTTCTGTTAATAAAATCAATGCTAACTGAAATAAAGGAAGAGGTTTTTTTTTTTTCAGCTAGCTTCAGAGCAGCATTTTTTTAGTTTAACATGATATACTAAAAAATAATTCTTAACTATATAGACTATTTAGAGCCCGACCGATATCGGCATTCTCATTTTAAATCTCATGCTTCACTCATGTTATGAGTGTTGCATAGTTTGCCCACCAGAGGGAGCTCTGCAGTTGCAGAGAGTCTGCAACTCCACTATAGAAGAAAGCGATCAGCCAAGCCATGGAGATGTACTGTACTGCATAGACATATATAGGTAGACGCCCCATCGACCGCTACTGCCTATTGGCACGAACGAGCCGTGGAGCCGCCATCTTGGACCGGTCGCCTGCTCCTCTCAGTGTGACGTGTTTGCCAGGTGCAATGAGCTGTCAGCGCATTAAATTAATCATATCTCACTGAATACCTAACTGATTTTGCTGCAAAGGTCATTCATGCAGCTATTATACAGGACACACGATTCAGCGTATTTTAATATTCATAATAGGCATTCAGTGACATATTATATTCTGATATAATATATAAAAGTGACCAGACACCCAAAATCTAAATATGTGAGGTAGGATATTTATAAATCACACACTATAAATATGATAAAGAAGCACAAACAGATAGTTGCAGTAAAATAAGATATTTTAATAAGTTGAAGAAACAATTTATTATAATTTGTGACATATACACTCTCTCTGGTTCTCTCTCCCTCTCTCTCTCACACACACACACACACAAACACACACACACTTCTCCCTCCCTCTCCCTCTCTCTCTCTCTCTCTCTCACACACACACACTTGTGAGGTTATAAAACAACTGCTCTCTTATAATTATTTAAAAAAAAATCATGCAAAATGCAGAACCACCAAAGAGGGAGAGAGAGTGAGATGACAGGATGAGACAAAACAATTTAGCACACACACACACACACACAAACCTGCTCCAACCCCGTCTACAGAAGTCATGCGGTTTACCATGCTTACTGCCTGCAATGCACTGTAATGTAACATTGAAAAACTGGGATTTTTTCAGTAACATTTGACTAAAAATATTTTATTTTTGTTATAATTGTGATTTTATAATATTTAGATATGAATCCAAGTGAATCCAACTTGTGAAAAGATATCTTTCAGGTAATCAAATTGCAAATAGCATATAGTGGAGCTCTATAGCCATCTAGTGGGTAAAGTAATTATTATTATTATTTTTTTTTAACTTCATTATACCCATCAAAAATGGGTATAACTGTTACATTAAATCATTTAAAATTATCCATGTTATCCCCATGAATGAAAGTTAGAAATCTGTGTCTTTTATAAAGTGAATTTTACATAAAATGCTGTTTTTTGTTGTTGTTGTAAAAAGCTTATTTAAATAAATATTTATTTATGGAAATTTAGAAGATATCATAAATCCTCCAAAAACTACACAAATGTTGAGTAAAAACATTAACAAACAGAGTAAAATTACATTTGTAAAAAAAAAAAAAAAACTATTATCTTGTTACAAAATTAAATGTTTTGTCCACGAGTGTGGACCTTAAACGAAGACCATCAGAGGGTTAATTTACATTACTTCCTGAAATCACGTGCGCAAACACAAATAACAATAGTAGTAATAATAGTAATGTTAAATCATACTTGTGAAAAGTAATCCCGAGCCGTACTTGCGATGGTCCGCCGATTAGAACAGGACAATGCAGCATCTTAACTGCTGCTACGCAACGAAACTAGGAGTACGACCGGTTCAAGATGGCGGCCACAAATCTCGTCGCCCAGCGGCCAATAGGGCGTCTACTTATATGATGTCTATGCTGTACTGTTTTGACGGTGAGTCTGTCTTTCGTCATGTGAGATGATTTAGTTCATACACTGTATATAAAAACGGTGTGGTAGTTCTAGCTAACAGTCCTATCATTATAACTTCTAAATATTCTGTAACATCACTTACAGCCGCTAATGCATTGCTATATTAGATTAGCCACAAAGCTAATACCATGTTTAATCGGTGGAAGAGCGCGAACGTTAATAAGAGGTCAAACTATAACGTTAGCGTTTATCTTATTCTAAATATATCTGCAGTGTTTCCCACATAATGACCGCGTAAGGGGCCGTTCACATATCACGCCTAAAAACGTGTGGAAAACGCTGGGCGTGCCACTTTTTCCTTCTCCAAAGCGCTCGGGCAGAAGCGCTCCTGGGGCGTCTGCCTTTGCTAAGCAACCATGACCTGCTCTCTCCATGAAGACGCGGAAATTTCAGCAAAGGATAAATGGATTTGCAGCTCTAAAAATCGCTTGCAGTAGCTCTGCTACTAAATTTATTTCAAAATTGCAATCCATATACAGCTATGATCAGCTGTTCCTTCATCTTGGCTCAGTTTTCAACGTTTTTACGGGAAAGGATGAACCTGATTGGTTAGTTCTTGTCACATGACCCGCGGTGCGCTTGCTGCATTCTGAAAAGTTGAGATGTTTTTAACTCAATGAGGTGCGGACGCGCCTTCTTTTTTTTTTCTTTTTTACAGATTGTTTCAAAGCAGCTTTACAGACATAACAGGAAAATGTTGTAATAATATGGTTAAATATAAGTAGGTAATAGGTCATACCTATCGCTTGACAAATAATATATATATATTTCTCATTTTTGCCTATGTAGGAGATCCCTGTCTATTATAATTCTAATGATGACATGATTAATGATACATGGTGATATTATTAATACACATGCTTATTCTTTCTCTGTCTCTCTTTCTGCCTACAGATACCTGAAAAAGGTGAATCCTGTAGCAGCAAAGTGTGGGACTACTTCTGCAAATACTTTAACTTTAGTATTATAATTTATTTACAGTACACACACAGACTGTTAAAACCAGCTTCAACTGGAAGAAAGTAAAAGTGTTAAATGTTTAAAATCAGACTGTTTTTTGATCATTAAAAAATATATACTTTTGATGTGCAATTGTTTAGTCATTGAGACTGTCCACTGTGGGACGCCTACATTTACTTCACTATATTACAATTAAATCTAATCTAATCTTGACAAACTATATATCGTTGGAAAGGTCTAAGACTCCCAAATATATATTTTACCAGTGTTTTTTGCTAAAAATTATGTAGGAAAAGTAATCGATTAATTTATGACAAGAGTGCACCCTCAAAAATCTAAATTATAACTGGAGTTTTGACCTTTGTTCAAAAAAGAAGACTTCTTTGTTGCCTTTTTCTCTATCACATTTTAGAAATCATCAGAAGTTATATATCGACTGAAAACTTAAAATCTCAAAATTCATCCTTTAAAACCCATTTTAAAATCAGACATCGCATTTCCATGTAAATGATACATCAATATCATGTTACAAAATATTTTCATTCATGAACTATAAAAATTTAAGTTTGGATCGTGCACTACAAAGTCAATGTTCAAAATTGTGAGAGACAGTTAATGGGTTAAACATAAATCCCTTCTGGAAAATGGTTTATACAGCCCAAATACATAGAACAGGCAGATATTTTGCTATTGAATGTTGTGTAAGTGCAGTTTATAGGAAATGGGTCTAATATCCAGTTTATTTTCAAAATCAAAATATCGGCTTATAAATCGGCTCTTTTCGAGTTAATATCGGCATCGGCCCCCAAAAATCCATATCGGTCGGGCTCTACTATATAGACATATTTAAAAAGCAAAAACTAATTTAAAATATTTATATAAAAATATATATATACAATTACAGAAGAAAATTATGGCCAAGTAATAATAGAAAAATAAAAATATCTCGAGATTAAAGTCATTAAATTTAGAGAAAAAAAGTTGAGATAAAGTTGAGATAACTCATTACATTTTGAGAATTAATAGGTGTTGTTTTGAGAAAAAAAAAGCTTAATAATGTTGAGAATAAACGTAGAATAAAAAGTTTTTAAATTTTTAAGCAAAAAAGTCAAGAATAAAATAAAAGAATAAACACACTTGTGTCATGTTCACTGAATCTCGTTGGAGGCTGTTAGCATCTGTGGTGGTGGGGGGGCAGGGTTAATGTACTGGGGAACAGCAGCTGATACGATCAACTGGGTTCAAGTCTATGTTTAGTCAAACTCACTTTTCTTCATCAAATTTCACATCAGAGAGTGGAAATCAGTGGCTTACCAAGTGTTTGATAATGGTGTATTAATTATGTAGGTTTAGTGTTACTACAGTAAATCCACTGTAATTATTAATGTGTGGATTGAGAAGTTTTCTAACTGGATGGTTGTCAGTGTTAGTCTCCTGTTGTCTGTCTCATAGATGATATTTAGGGAGGTTTTCACACTCTCTTCTTGCGGTGTGTAACCGGTGAGGATTACTGCTGCTCTCGATTGACTCCTGTATCCTGTAACTTGTGATGGATGTGAGGTTAAATGAGGTGACTGACCGGTCTTGAGCGGAGCGCTGCGTCTCTTGAGTGCTGCTGACGGTGAACTGCTGGACGGATGAGGACTACTCTTCTTTAGCCGCGGCGCTCGAGTACTCGACCCTTGCTTCTTCTTCTTCACAGAGTCTTTACTCTTACCGGCCTCTCCATCAGACTCCTCCGAGAACGAGTCGGCAGAGTTCCCCGACATCACTGACACACACACACACACACACACACACACACACACACACACACACACACACTTTAACACACAGCTCCTCCACGGGACTGATATACTCAAATACTACAACAAAAATCTAGTCAGAATAATATGATGATTTAGTGCTCAAGAAAACATATTTTTGTAAAAACCTACACTAAAGAATAAATTAGATTTTTTTAAAACACTAATATTAATACTACAATTAATATTATTAATAGTAATTATAGTAAGGATGCATTAAACTGTGTGTGTACCATCCAGCTCGAGGCAGATGTGCTGCAGGCTCATTCCTCTGAACAGCACTCCCTCTCTCTCTCCGTACAGAACCACTCTCCCCACACGGTTCATCAGCGCTGGGTCCTGACCAATCCGAGCGCAGCTCTGGGTCACGTGATACTCGCTCTGCAGGAAGTCCTCCAGGCGTCTGGTGGCTGTGCCCGGCGTGCGCTCGCCCTCCTCCAGCAGCAGCAGCTGGGTCAGGATGGCCACCTGTCGGCGTGTTCGGGGGGCGGTGAGCGCCGCGGGGTTCTTCGCACCGCTAGAGCGCGCTAGGCTCCGCAGCAGGTCTGTCCCGCGCAGTGGTGTGGCCGGGGAGTGATACGGCCGGGAGAACACATAGGGGCTCTGGGGATCCACACCCACGTCTGCAGACGTCTTCAGGAGCAGATCCAGACACGCCTCTGAGTGCGGAGGAAGGATGAGTGTCTGGACGCGTCCACGTTTGCCCAGGACTCCCACCCGCGGCAGCAGACAGAGCACAGCGCGCTCGAACGGGGACAGAGCCGCCTCCAGCGAGGGAGAGGAGGGAGAGGTGCGGCCGCGGTAGTCCTGCACCGAGAGCTTGGCCACCTCACATTCACGGTGACGGTTGAAGAGGATCAGCAGAGCCAGGCTGGAGTGACAGAGCAGACGCCAGGCCTCAGCCGATGGAGGAGCGCGGGACAGGGACAGGAACGAGGCGTGCTGCTGCCGCCGGAGATACAGCACCAGTGTGGAGAGAGATGACAGCAGAGGAGGCATGTGAGCACTGCAGGGACACAACACACAGTGAACTCATCAGAGCTGAACCCATCCAGGAGATCCACAGACCATCTACACACTCTTACAGACAATAGTGCTTCAACCAGTGCTGGGGAAATTGTCCAGCACAATACTGTGTTACTGCATTAAAAATAATTAATTACATTGCTTTTATGGAAAGTAATACATTGTGTTACTTTTGTGGTCACCTGAGCTGACCTTGCTTTGTTTTTAATAACAAAAACCTCAGAAGTTACACTTTTTGCAACTGTAAAGCGCCAGTGACACCAAAAGTGACATTTATGAGCATCTCTGTACTCATTCCTGGGGACAGAAGATGAATTTTAACTTAGATAATGCATTGTAAATTTAAAAGTAAGCCATTGCTTTACTAGTGACTTGAAAAGGGTTATCTGATTACATAACTCACGTTTACTTGTAAATTAATCTATTACCCCCAACACTGGTTTCAATTACATTCTTAGAGTAACACTTTAGACTATTAACTAGTTGGTTATTATCATGCACATTACTAACATATTGGCTGTTAATTATTACTTCTGAAAACAGTTATTAATGCATTGTTCTGCATGGCCTTATACTAGATCTCTTAACCCTAGTGAAACCGCACTCCTGTGGTTTAAGTCCTACCTCTCTGATAGATCCTTTAGTGTGTCTTGGAGGGGTGAAGTTTCTAAGTCACAACACCTTGCTACTGGGGTTCCTCAAGGCTCAGTACTTGGACCACTTCTCTTCTCCATCTACATGACATCTTTAGGATCTGTCATTCAGAAGCATGGCTTTTCTTATCACTGCTATGCTGATGACACCCAACTCTACTTCTCATTCAAACCAGATGACCCGACGGTAGCAGCTCGCATTTCAGCCTGTCTGAGTGACATTTCTAGCTGGATGAATGACCATCACCTTCAGTTCAACCTTACTAAGACAGAACTGCTGATGATTCTAGCTAACCCATTGCTTCATCACAACTACTCTAGCTGGGTTCATCAACCATAACTTCTTCCAGGACAGCCAGAAACCTAGGAGTTGTGATGGATCATCAGTTAATCAATTAGGGGCAGCTGTGGCCTAATGCTTAGCAAGCCAGACTAGTTACCAGAAAGTTGTTGTTTGAGTCTCTGTGGCTGATACTCATGGCTGAAGTGCCCTTGAGCAAGGCACTGAACCGGCACTTGCTCCCTGGGCGCTGGATATATAGCTGTCCACTGCTCCCGGTGTGTGCATTTAGATGGGTTCAATGCAGAGCACCAATTCCGAGTATGGGTAACCATACTTGGCTAATGTCACGACTTTCACTTAAGCTTCACAGACCATACTGGTACAACGATTTGCCTTATACAACATTAGGAAGATTAGACCCTTCCTGTCAGAGCAAGCAACCCAACTTCTTGTCCAAGCTCTTGTTCTCTCCAGACTGGACTATTGTAATGCTCTCCTGGCTCTTCCTGCATGTACTGTCAAGCCTCTGCAAATGATCCAGAATGCAGCAGCGAGGGTTGTCTTCAATGAGCCAAAAAAGCTCACGTTACTCTGGACTGTGCCCAGCTGGGGAATGACCTCCCAATCTCAATTCAAACAGCTGAGTCTTCACTCATTTTCAAAAAAAACATCTAAAGACTCATCTTTTTCGCCACACTTGACCAACTAATACTAGCACTTTCCTTTTTTTTCTTGTCTGTTATGATGATACGTGTTCTGTGCTAGACTAACTGAGACTTGTCATGGTACTTGTATACTGTTGTTGTTCTCTAATTGGTCTGATTGCTTCTATTGTTCTTGTTTGTAAGTCGCTTTGGATAAAAGCGTCTGCTAAATGATTAAATGTAAATGTAAACTCCTGCCCTAACTGAATCATGATTTGTTTAATATCGCAGCAGATGTGAATGGTCCAATATTAGAACCGATTTTCTACCAATGAGCGGTTAATCATTGCAGCCCTATTTCTCACACTTTTTCTCAAATGAAACCTGAACTCAGATGAACTCACCTCGTCATTTCACCGTCCTTGTCCTCTGTGCTTACGTCTTCTCTCATGTCGAACTCCTCCTCCTCCTGTTTCCCTGGTGTTGGAGGCGCCTCCTCCTGCTTTTTCTGCGGCTGTTCTTTCTCTTTCTTCGGTGGCCGTCCTCTCCTGGCGGGAGGGTTGGGTGAGACGGCAGGGCTCTTGTTAGTGACTGGCTTTTTAGGCGATGACGTTGAGCTCTTTTTTGAGGTACTGGAGGCAGGAGGTGGAGACAGCGAGAGCGAGAAGGAGACACCTCCGGATTTTGGAGCTGAAGACGAAGAGTCTCGCTCGCGGGAGAACAGGGAGGTTGTACCCAGGGAGGACGAGGGCTGAGCGGGAGAGGTGAAGGGGTGCGAGGAGGCGGGGGGGTGCGACAGCTCCATGGCGGCTCGGACCTCGGGCTGCTGCTCGTGATGTTTCTCCAGGTGTCTAGCGAGGGAGCGGAAGTGACGCCCGCAGTAGGGACAGTGCTGTCTGCGGGAGAGCGTGCCACTCGCACCGATGTTTATGTTGATATTATTGTTGATGTTCGTTGTGGGCGGGGCTAGAGGCTGCTGGAAGGGCGCCGGTGAGGAAGGGGCGGGGCATGCAAAGGACAGGGGGCGGGGCTGGGCTTTCTTCTTGACGGTCGCTGAGGTTTTGCGTTTCTTGCGGCGTCTCATCATGCGTCCCCGCAGGTCCTCCAGGTCCTCTTCGTCGTCATCATCATCATCGTCATCGTCTTCCTCCTCCTCCTCGTCCTCTCGGTCGGAGTCGCTGGCCTCGGAGTGAGACAGTGGAGAGGAGGAGGGAGACAGAGACCAGGACGGAGTGAGGTAGTCAGAAACAGTGAGAGACAGAGGGAGTGAACCCGGCTCCTCCTCCTGCAGAGAGACAGGCCAGCTGTGAGACAGACAGTCTCGACAGAGAAACAGCTTTAAATGGGAAAATGTTCATACACAAGAGAAATCTCTCATAGATTTTGGGCCTGATGCAGCAGTTCAATTTAACTTTACTACAAATATATCAACTTAGCTGTTTTACTTTATATTTATTCAATACTTTTGATTTTCATCGTTGACTGCAGATTAACTTTGCTCTGATGCCGTAAACTTGTCACAGGACGTGCTCCTAATAGCCATGTATGACTGTTGTTTCAGAATATGTATGAAATAGCTGTTTTAAATATTTTTATATTTAACATGCTAGTCTATCAGTAGCCTATGTTTGAAAGTATATTATATAGATTATTGGTGCTTTCATAGGCTCTCTCTCTCGCATGCCCGCATGGTTTAAAACACCACATAGTTATGAAATAGCCCATGATGAGTTTGGTCTCATTGCTCCGGGCCACTCATCACAGTTTGGTGAGGGGCGTAATATATCTGACAAATGCTTGAGGCATTCAGCCAATCACAATACACTGGATATCTGACCAATCAGAGCACACCTCGCTCTTCAGAAGGCGGGGCATAGATGAGAAGCAATAATGTAGAGTAACCCCAGAGTGCAGTCTGGACGATGGGGCGGGGGCGACACTTCGAGGCGGAGCGACACGTGTCGCCCCGCCCATATTTGTTTTCCCCGCCTTTGACATTTTCCTCCGAGCCAGCAGGGGGCAGTTTGCGTTGAAACAAACAGAACAGTGGCAACTACAGCAGCAGAGTAATAACGCTATTCCGTTGATTGCTTGAGGTGAGTAAAAGTGGTTGTGTAAATATCTTATAATATGAAATGCGATGTTTGATCATTTATTTATCCATGGTACGTTCAATTTGAATAATTATTGTTAATAATTGTTATAAATTGCTAATTTTATTGTTCTTTGTGGATTGTAACAGTACACTCTTTACATGGCTTTAGTTCATAGGTTCGATTTTACATAGGTATGGCATCACATTTGTCAAGTTATTTGAACAGACATGCATGATTTTTGTGTGTATATTATTATTATTATTATTTTTCAGGATGACATGATCAGGAGGTGGTGGTGTTCTGTTCTCCTGGACAGCTTCACTCCGCAAATGTATGTAGCTGTTTGAATGTTGCTACATGAAACATTACTCTGTACTATATCTAGCAATATACCTACCTCTTGACATTTGTTCTTTTAGAGCTCATCCACTGAGGGGAGGAACTTCACCATTCACCATGTCTTCAGGCAGAGTCCAGCAAAGCAGGTTATTTGTGCACATACATTCATTAAGAACTAATAATTACATGTGTGTGTACATGCAGAGGTATTTTAGTTATTACAGCTACATAGTTGTTCAGATGTGAAATTGGGATTATGTACAAGTACTACATTGCTCAGCACTGTGGATTATTTAATATATAGCTATCAGTTAACATCAGCATCAAAGACATTTAAAAACATTTCAGCTTAATTCATTTTCAGACAGCAGCTGAGTTTTTTAAATAACTTCTGTTTGCGATCTAATGTGGATTTTGTTCACCATATAAGACAGAAATATTTATATTCAATGTAAAAGATCTTCATGTGGATCATGCATACAAATATATACAAATATCTCACTGGATTATTACAATTAATGGCAAAATGAATGTGTGGAAATGTAAACTAACATATCCTACTGACACACAACAGCAAAAGATATAAATAATTTGCTTAAAACTGTTTTTTTTTTCAATGTGAAAATACTAACATGCCTAATACTTCTGCACAGTATTGTATATATTAACATTTTATTAGTGTTATTATAAAAGAATGAGTATGCAGTTGTGACAACAATCTATAGAGTTTTTAATGAGAGTTTGTTTAAATCACGGTTGTCTGTATTCAGTGTTTATACAATGTTTAATAACTTTTATATACATATATAAATAAACCTATGTATGTTTTTGATTCAACAGCTTCCACTGGAAATCCTCAGGGAAGTTATTTTGTCGGCCGGTGACTCTGCATATTTGACACTTTCTCTGGTTTGCAGATGGTTTAGGGATGTGCTCCGAAGTTTTTCGGAAAGCGGCACAGTTTGTCTGGCTAGACAGTAAGATTTCCCCGTTTAATGCTCATTCTCCAATTGAATTTTGTAGTAGAAGGCTGTTAAACTTTTTTTGTATTATTATTATCATCTTTCATGTATTTTGTCTTTACACTAGAAGTTGTGGCCAACTGGAAGAATTGTCCTCCTGTCTCCCGGAACGAGTTCAGACGGATGTACTGCATCAGGGAACGCTTGCAGTGCAGAGCCCTTTTCAAGTTTAACCCCCAGGGTACAGGGAAGAGACCGGCGTGGTGATCTTCTGGGCTTTTGTTTACACAGGATTTTGTTCCAAGGACTGTTTTTTGTTTTTTTTTTTGCGGCATGAAACACATTTGTGTGTTAAGTTCATTGAAGGGAAATAGAGAATGGGCTGAGATCAACTGGTTTTGAGCATTAATTGATGTAATTTAAAGTTAAACTTTGCACTGTATAATGTTTTAATAAAAAAGCTATGGAAAACACATGCATGACAACAGGTTTCAGTCATTTACATCAGTCTATCATTCTTTAAGGTTTCTCATATTTGATGATAACATCATTTGCTATGCATTGCTCATAATGGATTCTTAATTTAGTTGTGACAGGATTGTGAGGATTAATGAGGTTTTCAGTAGTGCAGTTCAGAAAACAAATAACAGAAAGTGACGAGTGTTTTTGGGTAAGTTCTCTAGAACCTGTATAGTTACTTCCTTGCAAAAAGTAACCATGGATTTATTGTAGTAAAAATATTTGTTGGCATATTAATTACTGTGAGCTGTAATTATAAAAACACCATAGTTTTACTATAGTTACTGTAGCAGAACCATGGTAAATTTTCGTAGGGGCCAAGGGAATGTTCAGAATATTATTGGTGACGTTCAGAGACTGGTGACAATTTGTTACACACACGACGCATACTTCGCATAATATTGCCGTGTCATTTTCAAACCAGCGAGTAATGCCGAGGTAGCGTCTACACTACAGCCATTGAGGGAGTAGACCATTTATTTCTGTTCTGTTCGTCGTAATCCAAAACTCTTTGTATTTATACGGGATGTTGTGGAAATGCAACAATAAATGCAAAAACATTTATATTCACTTTTTAATTTATATTAAAAGTTTATTCATCTGAGTGTCTACTTCCGCATTCCAATCCTGCTAATAGCGTCATAATTCTCTATACCAATAAGCTGTAAAATCGTCACTCATCTGTACACCAATAAGCTCATCTTAATCATAAACCAATAACCGCTGAGGTGGGCCCCAACGTGTCGCCCCGCCCCATCGTCCAGACTGCACTCTGGGATACTAGATAATGTACAGTATGTGAAAAATAATGTGTTTTTTTAACCTTAGACCTCATAAACATTGCATTATAGCAAATACACAACATACTGATCTTTTTAACAACGCCATATGACCCCTTTAAAATTTTGAATTAGATTTTATTTTTATATTTTCAAATTTAGTTTTGTTGCGTATTTTATTAATTTTTATTTATATAGTTAGCTATTAGCTATGTTAGTACCATTAAAGTAAATGAACATGAGAAATGTTGCCTTTTCAAAAAGATGAGATAAAAAAAAAAAAAAATTTTCAGTTAAAGTTTCAGTTTTTTTAAATAGTTTTAGTTATTAACCCCACATCATAGCAAATAAAACATTTGTTTGAATTATGACAAGTTTTTTTCATTTTTATTTATTTTAAATAAGTTTAGGTTCACAATGTTTTTACTATAATGTTTCAGTTTTAATTAACTATAATATTCCTGCGTTTATTATCTTGAATATAACTAAAAAATTAAAAAACAATATTACACTGTATTTAAGAAACAATTATAATTTTCTTTTAGTTTTATTGACAACAGCATTTTTTTTACATGTTTGAGAAGCTCAATCCTCCAGTGTCAAAGGTTCATGATCTACAATCTGCCTTAACTCCAGCTCTGCATGTAAAGACACTCAGTGTGTGTGTGTGTGTGTGTCTGTGTCTCTGTGTGTCTGTGTCTCTGTGTGTGTGTGTGAATCACCTTCTTGATGGTGCTCTCTGGGTTGAATCCACAGTCAAACCCGCGCGGGGACACTGCAGTGTGAAAGCCCTGTGATTGAACAGATCATGAGTGAGTTCAAGGTTACACAGATGTGTGGAGAGTACAGTAGAGTGTGTTTCAGCGAGGTTCTGGTCGTTCACCATGGTATTCTCTCCCCAGTCGGTCAGGCTGTAGTCCACGGTGATCTCCTCTCCTTTGGCAATGTCTCGAATGGCTATGACAACGAGCCGGACCTGACTCCCACAATGCACCTCTCTGATCCTGCAGTTGGGCGGGGGGTGGAACAGCACCGGGCCGCGGACGCCACTAGCGCCCTCTTCAGCCAGCTCCGGCACACTGCAGCACACACACACACACACACACACACACACACACACACACACACACACATACACACAGTCAACACAGGGCTCAGGACTGAGGAGATCACTCCTCCAGCGAATCAACACAAAAGTGGCTTTTTATTTCATGAAGTGTTGTATTTCTTGCGGTTATATCTCAGAAATGCATCATAAAACACTCACATTCTTGAGATAAAAATTCAGACAAAACAATTTGCTGTATTTTTCTGTTGTAAACTTGAAGAAAAAAGTAAAAATTACAAGATATAAACTCAATTTTGAGAAAAAAGCTAAAACTGTAAATTATAAAAACTGAATTATGAAAAGGGTTAAAATTGCGAGATATAAACTAAGAATTACAAGATATAAAAGATGCAAACTTAGAATTATGATAAAAAAAGATTGTGAGATATGAACAAATTATGAGTATTATTTCTGAGAATCACATAATAAAAATAAGAAAGTCAGGATATAGTCTAAAGTGTTGAAGACTGTTGTTGTTTTGTAACTGTGTGGTGTGAATAAGCATCCTCAGGTGACAGGCTTATAGCGCAGGCACTTCCTGTCCTGACAGGAAGTGGCCTGCTGAGTGGAGCGGGTCTGTACCAGAGCTGAGGGTCTGTGAGGAAGTAAGGGCTGTCCGGAGGAGGAAGTCTGTCTTCAGATCCCTCCGCGTACTGATCATCTCCTACACACACACACACATTTAAACATAACATACATCTGTGAGTATCATATCTGATCCATCAGCCTTTATTGACTTGTATAGTCGATTAGTCTGAGACTCAAACTGAGCAGAAATATGACTTTGTAGCATATCATATGCATATGATGTAATTCTGATATCAGTGAGATCTTTCTAACAGTGCATTAGATACTGATATAAACTGATCTTAATATGAGTCAGTGCTCTATATCTCCAGTGATGTGTCTCAGTGAGATGAGATGTAAATGATCCGCACATATAACACAGTGACTGAGAGCTGAAGAAACAAACGCGCCTCAGAAGATCCTGAGGATCAGATTTGAGACTCTAAAACCTGATTGATGGAGAATCCAGTGAAGCTGAGCTGTGTTTCAGTACCTGGGCTGTAACTGTGTTCAGACAGACTCTCCTCCTCGTCCTCCGTCACATACACCGCCCTCTCACACACCTTCACCGGCGTGCCCTTCCTCTTCCTGCCACACACTCGCCTGCACACACACACACACACACACACACATACTGTTACAGGCCTTCAGCGTCCTCACACACACACAAGAAGATTCTTACAAACAAACTGAACGGTTTACTACACAACATGACGTGGAAAAATGTAGTTAATTTATACAACTCTAATACAGAATGTGAATGAGTCATGAGTCAATTCGGTGTTCAGACTCACTGATTCAGACTAATGACTCTGAATCAGTTCTGAATCAATTCGATTTAACCTAACCTTAGCGAAGAAAAATATATTATAATACATAAATAATAAGATTGTAATAACATATGTTACAGTAACATTAACAGAACGTTCATTAAAAATTACAACTTATATATACACTTTTTAAAAGTCATATTACATTTTATCTGTTGGGATACTTAGTTATTGTATCTAATGCAGATATAAACAGAGTAAATCGGTTTCCGCAGCGATTATTAGACCGAATCACGATCGCTGCTGTCACGATCTCGCTCGATGTTACCATGGTGAACTGATGTAACCATCAATGGTTGCCATGGTGAACTGCTGTAACGGTCGACGGTTACCATGGTGAACTGCTGTAACGGTCGCTTGCACACGTGCGCGCGCTCGGTAGCATTGTGCGTGCACGCGCAAGCAGGTCTCGCGCACTCGCGCAGTGTTTTGCTAATCGTTCGAGTCGCCACCGCTTCTGACATTAACGGGTAAATACGCGGAATGTGAAGAGAGCACAGTTAATACTCGCGCGAGTTCGGGGCACGGGAGAGGCGTCGGTCGATGTAACGGCCGCGGGTCCTTCTATCACCGCGGCGTGTGCACGAGGACAACACAACCGGACCGGCTAACCGTTAGCACGCACGCTAATCCGAGCATCCCCCCCGAAACCAGCGGCACGACCCGCTTCTCCAGCGACAGTTACTGACCCGCGCGGCGGTGGCGGCTTCCCTCCATCCCCGTCGCTGTCGAGGGTCGGGGGCTCCCGGTAATCGAACGGCGACCGCACGCTCTCCGCCATTAGCACTGCTCCGGTGCGCATGCGCAGAAGCGCTGAGCGGGTCAGGCCCTGATGTGGGCTCCACAGCCTCCGTCTGTCTGTCTGTCTGAGAGATACACGCGTTTATAAACATTATTACTGATATCCCATATGCTTACACACTAGTGTTCACATTTCTGTACATTTACAACATACAACTTAAAATTATACTAATGTACCTAAGTAACAAAAACAATTGATTCTAGTAGTATTTAACCTGTATTAGGACAATAGTTGTAAAGTGCAAGTTATTTTTATGGTTTTGATTTTAAATCATGGAACCATGAAAATATATTATACAGTAAAATAAAATAAAAAAGTAGGCCTTAAAAAGTTTAAACTAATGCAATCTTAAGAAGTCCTGAGAATTTCTAAGCTCTTTTTTCTAGAGATCTGATCTTAAGCATTAGATTGTTTTATTTCTGATTTGAATTTTAAATGGGAATCTAAAAACATATTACCCAGTAAAGACTAAAAAGGAAATGGGAAGCATGATCATTTGTTTACTTTATTTTAATTTCTCAAATTCAAATATGAAAACCTTCCAACACACACACACACACACACACACACACACACACACACACAGAATACATACACACTTAGGTTTCATCCATAGTTTATTGATTAATATAGACATATACATGATATTGTGATCAATAATATAACAAAATAGAGAATGTGAGGAATATGAGTTGAACATTCTGCTGCAAAGCATTGTTAGTGTTTGTGTGTGTGAGAGAGTGTGAGTGTGTGTGTGTGTGTGTGTGTCACAGATGAACTCGACACAGCGTGACGTTCAGACGAGGAGCGTGCAGCGGCTGCATCAGATCAGAACAGTGCATAAACATCTGGATATAAGGACAGATTCACAGCATTCAGAGTTAGTCCATGTCAGGAGCTGCGCTGGTGTATTAGTAGCAGAGACATGCATCACAGTGTTACATTGACATGACATCTCAGTACAAATTAATAAATAAAGACATTAATATATTAATATTTCTGATCTATGGGCTACAGTCTAACACTATTATCTTCACTACTCAGTAATGCCTTTGATTTAGTTCACAATGAAATCTGACTTGGATCACACAGTAATTCACAGTCTAAGTCACAGGCGGCTTGCTACATCATCTGTTAGTTCAGGAACAGGTTAGTGGGTTTAGGGTCATGAAGCTGCGTTTGATCACTAGTGGCTCACTAACTCTCCTACAGGGGTTTCACACTTGATGTTTTATTATCACGATTGTGTGTGTGTGTGGAGCAACAGAGCACAACTATTTGCTGTTACTATCTTTATATCGAACTTGAGAATTTGTAAATGTTAGACTTGTTAGTTTCTGTGGGTGAAATGACACTAGAATGCAGTTTAGTGCTTTCTCCTACGTGTAAAATCTCTGCATGTGATTGAGTTCAGTCAGAATAACACTACCTTTCTCACATTTCTGCCTTTGTTTACTCATTCATATGGAAGCCTGAATACATAATAATCATAATCATGTGTTTTATTGTCTCACAATTAAGACTTTATTGAAAGTCTGAGATTTTTTTACATTATAACATAAATTCAGATTTTTTTCAAGTTTACATCTTGTAATTCTGTTTTTATTTCTATTCTCCGTGCAATTCTGAGTTTATATCTTGCAATTTTGTTTATTTATTTTTCATGCAATTCTGAGTTTATATCTTGCAATTCTGTTTATTTATTTTTCATGCAATTCTGAGTTTATATCTTGCAATTCAGTTTTTTTATTAAATTTTTCGTGCAATTCTGAGTTTATATCTTGCAATTCTGTTTTTTTTGTTTATATTTTTTGTGAAATTCTGATTTTAATAAAAAAAAATTGTGCAATTCTGAGCTTATATATTGCAATTCTGTATTTTGTTTATATTTTTCGCACAATTCTTCTGAGCTTATATCTTTTTATAGCAAATTATAGCAATTTTGTTTTGTTGTTAATTCGGAGAAAAAAAAGTTAGGATTGCAAGATATAAACTCAGAATTCTGACTACATCGATTCTTAGTTTTTTGTTTTTGTTTTTTTGCAGTTCTGAATTTATATCCTCCAAATCTACTTTTTGGTTTTGTCTTGTAATAAAAAAAAAGTAATTGCAATTTTTGCATGTTACATGCATTAAGATTTCTTGAGTTGGTGCATTCTGTTGCCTTGAGCGCTTCTGCTCACTGTCTGTGTTCATTGTTTGGACTAGAACAGCAGTAAATATCTTCTAAAGTTTGTAGTGAGAGTAAATGAGGGCAGAACACTTCCTGCAGTGAAGGACTCTCTACTGACCTCTGTTGAATTTACAGGTAAACGTCTAGGTTTCTTCAGGTGTGTAACTAAAGCTGAAGCGTGTGTGTGTGAAGCGTGATGTATTTCACAGAAGAGCCCTGATGGGCAGCTGTATCATACTTCAAGAGCACAGCATACTGTTAAAATCGCACACAATATCAAGACCAAGACCGTAGAGTAGTAGAATCTCATCTGAACGTAGCAATATACTCCCCAAAACTGAGTATGTTGTCTTTGGATCCAGTTAAAGTTAAGAGAATGTCTTAAATGTAATTTACCCCAAACAAACGGTTTTGTTGCTGTTGAGAGGTTTATAAAACAAGTCAAATAATTCATCAGTGGGATATAAAACTAAACTCTGGGGTATAAACAAAGGATATGCTTTGATTTGGGGGGAAAACACTATTCATGCTGAGATTGAGAGATGCTACATGAGTTTTTGTAATCAATATTGGTTCTGTTTTAGTCCTGAACTCGGTGTGGTCTAAACTACAGGTCTGATTAAATCCAAGTGAGTTCTAGACGTCTGCGGCCTTGATCTGCACTGGTTTCCTGCACTAAACGTGGTCCTGGCCTAGATTACTGATTCCCTCTGAATGTGGAGTTTAGTTCAGGATCTAGAGGAGCTGCTGCTGCTGGCCGTGTGCCTCGGTGTGGAACACATGAAGGGTTTGGGAGGCAGAATCGGTCCAGTGGATGAGCTCCAGCAGAACTCTGTAGGTCCAGACTTTAGCAGCAAAACTATCAGAAGCTTCAACTTCATCCTGACCCTGAAATGACAAACAGACAGTTAACACGAGGGAAAACTGAGCCTCCTTCCTAAACACATGCTCTTGGTCCGAATGTGAACACGGCTTCAGAGAAAACAAACTTAATTTGAAACAGAAACGGTTTCTGTGCAGGTTATTTGATAATGATAACCAGTTTTTAATGTGTTTGACAGAAGTCTCTTCTTCTTATCAAGCAGCGTGTTTTTCTTTTTAAATATGATAATATCATTCAAAAGTTTTGGGGTCAGTAAGATTAAAAGATAAAAATCATACTATTTATTCATCAAGGCTTCATTAAACTGCTCAAAAGTGACAGTAAACACAGCAGAGTTAAATAAAGACATCAGCAGTTTTAGATAAAATACAAATTTACACACCCACTCTGTGGTCAGTTTCAGGCATTATAGAGCACAGAAATAGAGCAGATGAGCACTTCACGCCGACACACCAACGTAAAGAGACTTTTTGATAACGAGCCAAACGTCTGTTCATAGGAACCATCCAAAAACATTCATTTAGTTTACTGTGATCTGCTTCATGTACTCATGTGTGAGAAGGAAAGTGTTCGTCTGCTGCACATCCTGATGTAGGAGATCAGCGGGACAGTGTTGGAGGGTCTGCTACTAAAAATAACACTACTAACTACATTAGTCAGTGTAGCGTGACAGGAGATCAGCTGTTTGAAATAGAGCAACTGTTACAGTAACAGACCGCTTTTGCAAATAGTGTTGCGTGATGGATAATTACATTGCTGTTGTTGTTGTTTTCACATTGCGCAATTTAACTTTACTACTATGAACTGATGCAATAACCGAACACACTCTCCTAAACTTATATTTACTCGGATTACTTTATCTTGGATTGTCTTATGAACTGTTCAATCTTAACTATTGTTACAGTATATTTATAATTTATTTATAGTAACTTCTAGCATGTTATTACATTTTTCAGTTCAAATTTAACGCATTACACTTATTGTTTAAAAACATAAGAAAAAAACTAAATAAAATATTAAATATCAAATAAATATAATGAAATGACAAATGTGTCACGGAATGTTGACATAGATAAATGTACAGTAAAATCTAAGCATACATAAACAAGGATTAAAATACTTTTTTTTTCATGTAACATGAAATCCCTAATTATTTTTTTCTTTGTCAATCATTTAGCTAATTGTTTACTAAAAAAAATATTTATACCTTGAGACTTAAAAGTAGTGTTTTATTTTTTTATTTTGTTGTGTTTAATATTGTAGTTTAGATCACATTTGTTTTGTTCTCACTTTTTAATATGTTTATATTTACATTTGTTTGAAACATTTCATTATGTATTCAATTAGTTTGTGATATTGGTATTTATAATGTCCGTTTCATTTTATATCAAGTTGTATTTAAATTTCATATTTCAGGCCTTATATATATATATATTACAACTACATTTCATTGTACTTTTTATTAATTTATTGCATGACCTATTTCATATATATGCATTGTATATTTATGTTTTAATTTAATTTAGTGTTTTTTAAACTGCATAGTATTAAAACAGATACTGCCAAATGAAACCGCTTCAATAGTAGTGCTGTGAATCAATGCTAAGGCTTTCACAAAAGTTTGTCTGTCTGGTTCTGGACGACTTACAGGAAAAGGGATTAGGGTTTAGCGGTGCAGCTTGGGAAGGGTTTGATGAGCGTCCAAATGCTTATCACTGCTTCTGTGTGAACCACAGCAGACCAGAATAATAGAGCACAGGATAGAGTACAGGAGGGCATTAAAGAAACATTCTTTTCAAGCAGCATGTCAGTGCGAACAATGAGAATGAGTCAGCCCACATATCAGCGGCTCTGAAAGAGTCAAGCAGAAACAGTACTGACAGACTGATATTCTGCTTGTTTAATGAGAAATTATGTTTTGAATGATATATTGAGTTCATCACCTTTGGATAATAGCTGTGCCCACTCGGCATATTAACAGAAGTGAGTTTTATCTTGTGTGTAACAGTTGTGGAATCTACTTTGGAGATAAAACTCGTTTTGAGAAAACTGGCTTTAAAGACGTACTGTAATTAAAACCTACAGACGCATATAGAGAAAGTATTATAATTAAAACCAGGTCAATGATACATGAAAGAATCCTTCTATAAAAACCTTCAGAATATAGAGAGGAATAAAACTGCTAAGTGTGGTGAGTTTAAGTGCTGCTGAAGTGGAGATAAAACTCATTTTGAGAAAACGGCCTATAAATAGCTGTATTGTCATTGAAGCCTACAGACGCATATAGAGAAAGTACGATAATTAAGCTCATGTGAATAATATGAAAAAAACCCTCAGTTAAAACATTCAGAATATAGAGAGGAATTTAATTTCTAGGTTTGGTGTCTTTAAGTGTTACTGAACTGGAGATAAAACCTCACCCCTTTAAAGATATGCATTTTACCATGTTTTTTTTTTTTTACTAAAATGTATAAAATGGTGTGAATGAAATATGAACAAGCCCCTTAGTAAAATCCTTTAGAATATAGAGAGGAATTTAATTTCTAAGTTTGGTGTCTTTAAGTGTTACTGAACTTGAGATAAAACCTCACCCCTTTAAAGATATGCATTTTACCATGTTTTTTTTGACTAAAATGTATAAAATGGTGTGAATTAAATATGAACAAGCCTCTTAGTAAAATCCTTTAGAATATAGAGAGGAATTTAATTTCTAAGTTTGGTGTCTTTAAGTGTTACTGAACTGGAGATAAAACCTCACCCCTTTAAAGATATGCATTTTACCATGTTTTTTGGACTAAAATGTATAAATTGGGGTGAATTAAATATGAACAAGCCCCTTAGTAAAATCCTTTAGAATATAGAGAGGAATTTAATTTCTAAGTTTGGTGTCTTTAAGGGTAACTGAACTGGAGATAAAACCTCACCACTTTAAAGATATGCATTTTACCATGTTTGTTGGACTAAAATGTATAAATTGGTGTGAATTAAATATGAACAAACCCCTTAGTAAAAACCTTCAGAATATAAAGAGGAATTTAATTTCTAAGTTTGGTGTCTTTAAGTGTTACTGAACTGGAGATAAAACCTCACCCCTTTAAAGATATGCATTTTACCATGTTTTTTGGACTAAAATGTATAAATTGGTGTGAATGAAATATGGACAAATCCCTTTGTAAAAACCTTTAGAATATAGAGAGGAATTTAATTTCTAAGTTTGGTGTCTTTAAGTGTTACTGAACTGGAGATAAAACCTCACCCCTTTAAAGATATGCATTTTACCATGTTTGTTGGACTAAAATGTATGAATTGGTGTGAATGAAATGTGAACAAACCCCTTAGTAAAAACCTTCAGAATATAGAGAGGAATTTAATTTCTAAGTTTGGTGTCTTTAAGTGTTACTGAACTGGAGATAAAACCTCACCCCTTTAAAAATATGCATTTTACCATGTTTGTTAGACTAAAATGTATAAATTGGGGTGAATGAAATATGAACAAGCCCCTTGGTAAAATCCTTTAGAATATAGAGAGGAATTTAATTTCTAAGTTTGGTGTCTTTAAGTGTTACTGAACTGGAGATAAAACCTCACCCCTTTAAAGATATGCATTTTACCATGTTTTTTGGACTAAAATGTATAAATTGGGGTGAATTAAATATGAACAAGCCCCTTAGTAAAATCCTTTAGAATATAGAGAGGAATTTAATTTCTAAGTTTGGTGTCTTTAAGTGTTACTGAATTGGAGATAAAACATCACCCCTTTAAAGATATGCATTTTACCATGTTTTTTGGACTAAAATGTATAAATTGGGGTGAATTAAATATGAACAAGCCCCTTAGTAAAATCCTTTAGAATATAGAGAGGAATTTAATTTCTAAGTTTGGTGTCTTTAAGGGTAACTGAACTGGAGATAAAACCTCACCACTTTAAAGATATGCATTTTACCATGTTTGTTGGACTAAAATGTATAAATTGGTGTGAATGAAATATGAACAAACCCCTTAGTAAAAACTTTCAGAATATAGAGAGGAATTTAATTTCTAAGTTTGGTGTCTTTAAGTGTTACTGAACTGGAGATAAAACCTCACCCCTTTAAAGATATGCATTTTACCATGTTTGTTGGACTAAAATGTATGAATTGGTGTGAATGAAATGTGAACAAACCCCTTAGTAAAAACCTTCAGAATATAGAGAGGAATTTAATTTCTAAGTTTGGTGTCTTTAAGTGTTACTGAACTGGAGATAAAACTTCACCCTTTAAAGATATGCATTTTACCATGTTTGTTGGACTAAAATGTATAAATTGGTGTGAATGAAATATGAACAAACCCCTTAGTAAAAACCTTCAGAATATAGAGAGGAATTTAATTTCTAAGTTTGGTGTCTTTAAGTGTTACTGAACTGGAGATAAAACCTCACCCCTTTAAAGATATGCATTTTACCATGTTTGTTGGACTAAAATGTATGAATTGGTGTGAATGAAATGTGAACAAACCCCTTAGTAAAAACCTTCAGAATATAGAGAGGAATTTAATTTCTAAGTTTGGTGTCTTTAAGTGTTACTGAACTGGAGATAAAACCTCACCCCTTTAAAGATATGCATTTTACCATGTTTGTTGGACTAAAATGTATAAATTGGGGTGAATGAAATATGAACAAGCCCCTTGGTAAAATCCTTTAGAATATAGAGAGGAATTTAATTTCTAAGTTTGGTGTCTTTAAGTGTTACTGAACTGGAGATAAAACCTCACCCCTTTAAAGATATGCATTTTACCATGTTTGTTGGACTAAAATGTATAAATTGGGGTGAATGAAATATGAACAAGCCCCTTGGTAAAATCCTTTAGAATATAGAGAGGAATTTAATTTCTAAGTTTGGTGTCTTTAAGTGTTACTGAATTGGAGATAAAACATCACCCCTTTAAAGATATGCATTTTACCATGTTTTTTAGACTAAAATGTATAAATTGGGGTGAATTAAATATGAACAAGCCCCTTAGTAAAATCCTTTAGAATATAGAGAGGAATTTAATTTCTAAGTTTGGTGTCTTTAAGTGTTACTGAACTGGAGATAAAGCCTCAACACTTTAAAGATATGCATTTTACCATCTTTGTTGGACTAAAATGTATGAATTGGTGTGAATGAAATGTGAACAAACCCCTTAGTAAAAACCTTCAGAATATAGAGAGGAATTTAATTTCTAAGTTTGGTGTCTTTAAGTGTTACTGAACTGGAGATAAAACCTCACCCTTTAAAGATATGCATTTTACCATGTTTGTTGGACTAAAATGTATAAATTGGTGTGAATGAAATATGAACAAACCCCTTAGTAAAAACCTTCAGAATATAGAGAGGAATTTAATTTCTAAGTTTGGTGTCTTTAAGTGTTACTGAACTGGAGATAAAACCTCACCCCTTTAAAGATATGCATTTTACCATGTTTGTTGGACTAAAATGTATGAATTGGTGTGAATGAAATGTGAACAAACCCCTTAGTAAAAACCTTCAGAATATAGAGAGGAATTTAATTTCTAAGTTTGGTGTCTTTAAGTGTTACTGAACTGGAGATAAAACCTCACCCCTTTAAAGATATGCATTTTACCATGTTTGTTGGACTAAAATGTATAAATTGGGGTGAATGAAATATGAACAAGCCCCTTGGTAAAATCCTTTAGAATATAGAGAGGAATTTAATTTCTAAGTTTGGTGTCTTAAAGTGTTACTGAACTGGAGATAAAAACTAATCTTGAGAAAAACAGCCTTTAAATATATGTATTATAATTGACATCTACAATCACAAATGGTTAAAGTATAACAAAATAAATACTTAAATGTGTATTTTTGTATTTTAAATGTGTATTTTGGAATCTCAAAGTCTTGTTTTAAATACTGTGAAAATAAGTGTTTCCGAACTTTGTATCAATCTAATTTGCTGTCATTATATGTTTGTGTGTGTGTTGCATTTGCATTGCACAAATGTTTTTTTCTCAACTTCCCTTCTTTTTTAACGGGGGTCACATGTGTTTTATATATTGCCATTTTACTCCACTATTTGTTATATGTGTGACAACTTGCCCCGGCCTTCTCCAAACAGGCATCATATGCTCTCTAGATATTTACAAACACACAAATTACTCTATATCACACTGAAACTGCAGAATTGCAGTCAGTCGTGCTGAAGACATGCATACTTGTGGTGCAGGTGTACCTGGACGCACTGCAGCGGTGGGGACGGCGGGCAGCCCCCCTCTCCGTTCTCCAGCAGGGCCCCGGTGCTGTGGAGCAGGTGCCCGAGCCGGTCCTTCACGCTCTTCCTCAGATTCTCGTACTCTCCCTGCAGCTCCTCGCCCATCTCCTCCACCTCTCGCACAATCAGACACTCCAGCAGCTCCATGCAGCGCCGCAGGGCCGAGCGCACGTGTCCCACCTGCTCAGTGGTGCTCAGGGCCTCAGGGCACAGGGTCAGGGTCACCAGACGCTCGCCGCCCGGTGCATGCTGGGACAGGAAGTCCTCCCGCTCTTTCTGAGGAGGAGGAACAGGCCTGTAATTAGTTATTACAGGAAAAGTGTCTCTTTAGAGGAAGATTAGTCACTCGGAGCGCCCACTCGAAGGTTACGGTTAATGCGGCGTGATCCGTGTGTTCCCACGTGTGCCCAAACCGGCTGTAATTAACCTAACGGCCCTCTGAGTCACATGCACAAACACATTCAATATCAATTATACATTGCGTGTTACGCCACCTCTTCAGACAAACCCAAAAATGGCTCTGACGTCTGCGCACACAGCACACAATGCTAACAATCAAATGCAACTGGTGCAATCATCACACATGGGCAGGATAAACAATATCAGAAGGATTTACATTTAAACAATTTTCACTCGGAAAATGCTGGTAAGTTTCACAAATTAGAAAAAGTCGGATATATTTTCTTGCAAAATGTACTCCAATGATGTGTGTTTAACATATTGTTTTGTAATTTATTTTAAATAAATGCAATGGAAATTAAATACAGTATTTCACAATAATAAAAAATACAGTATTTCAGCCCAACTACTGTACATGCCAAATAATAATAATAAAATCATGCAATATTCTATTTATATTTTTTTAAATATATATTCTTTATTTACTATTTGATAATACAGATTAAAACTGGTAAATGTGGTAAAAACTTATTTAACTGTTTTATTATTTTACAAAATATTTACAAAAGTTAATAATATATATATATATATATATATATATATATATATATATATATATATATATATATATATATAAAATACAGTTACTGAATTAAACTCTTATTTATATAAAACAGTTACTGAATTTTTTTCAGGTCCATCTGAATTAATCATTTTGCAGTAGAAAAACTAGTATTTTCTTGTAAACACACTGCAATCATCTCCAATAGCTTTTGTTGTTATTGTTTTACTGCATGGGAGAAAACATTCATTCATCATTCCCTTAACTTCAGTTCCTGTCAAAGATCAAGGTCTATTCAAACTCTTCAGGATTTAGACCAACTAAAGACAGACCACAGAACTGCACTCTGAGGCTTTGCTCTGGTTAAGACATCCAGACACCAAACCCGCTGACCACAGAGACTGTCAATCACTCATGCTCTGGGGCTGGTGCTTTAACTGACCTGTCAATCATCTCTAGTCCGAGACTGACTGAATGATGAGAAGATGATCAGTTTAGTGTTCGCTGTCACATGCAGTAAGCACCCTACCTAGACAGCATTTCTAAACAGAACCAGCCTAGAGTACACTAGCCAGGAGAGATCACGGCCTCAGACCTAGAGAGAGGTATATCTGTGCAGCGTTACCGCATACCGGAGACGCGCGCCTGTGGTGGTTCTAACAGCGCCGTGACTGGCAGCAGCAGCAGTGCGGTCACGGACGCGTGATTAACGGCAGTCGTACTCACGTAGAGCTCGAGCAGACGCGTGCAGTCGCGGTGCAGCAAGCGCGCGAGCGCCGCCGCTCTGTCCGCCGCGGTTCTCTCGGGGACGGGCGTGTCTGAGTCCGCTGTTCCCTCCATTGCGTCGCGGCTCCCGTTAGCGTGTCCGTTACCGCGCGCGCCTCGAGCCTTAAATATCACCCGGGCCAATCGAGGAGAGCTCGCGCGCCCGTGCAGCTCCTGCCGTCCGTGGGATACCGCGAGCACCGGGGGGCGTGATGACGTCACGCCACGCCGGTTCCGAGAAATTAAAAGCTCCGGGACTCGCGCCAGCTTCACTGAAAGAGACATAATTACAAAGCGCGTCATAATTCAGCGTGAGCGGCTCAGCTCTGCACCGACACTACCGTCGATATCATCATCATTAAACACCACAAAAACAACACGCTCCATCTCTAGTTATCATTTCATGCGAATTATAACACGTGTTTTTTTGTTTGTTTTAATATAAAGGGATGATAATTCTATCATTTACTATCATCAGGGGTTGGTTCCCAAAACGGTTTGAGTTTTTCTCTTCTGTTGGACATTAAACATGTATTTCAAAGAGTGTTGGTCCCCTTTGACTTCCACAGTATGAACACAAATACCAGGGAACTCCAGACTATAAAACATGATTGTGATTTTAACAGTGAAAGACTGTAAAAATACTGCAGCAAAATATGTTAAATGGTTAACAGTAAGTTTCCATACTACATTAAAATACTGTTAAAAATATATTTTTTTTGGAAGTGAAAAAAAAAAATCATTGTATAATTTACAGTGAAAAAACAACAACATAAATGGTCTTTCCCAGAATTCCCTGCATGACTTCATATTTGATATGTGTTTTTTATATAAATAACTGTTTCTTCTTAGTTTTCTTTTATCAGTTGTGTACATTAGGGTTTAATCTTTTATCTAATGTTGTTTAATGAATGTCTTGCATTAGCTCAGCATCGTGTGAGTCACCGTGATGGAGTTCAGTGTTTGTGTATATGATGCCTACTGCTCTGTGTGTGTGTATGTGTGTGTGTGTGAGTGTGTGCGCGTCAAATACTTGGCTGAATGTCACATTGATATTAAATCAGTTAACAAAATACAGGTAATGAAGTCTGTAAAACCTAAAACGTTGCTACCATATATTTTAGGGTGAAGTTCTGGTAACCTGTGTTTTTTTATTATTATTTTTTTATTACAGTGCAGAAACTGTTAATATTCATAAAAAATTCTAAAAGATGAAAATAAATTAATGCAAGTTTGGAACAGCTTGACAGAATTGCCATTTTTGGTAATTTGTCACTAATGATTTCCCCAAAAGAAAAAAAAAAAATGTTATATTATTTTAGTCACATTTATCACATCATTTTAGTATATACTAATGTTATAATTAATATTTTGAAATAGCTTTTTTTTCTATGATCTGTTTTTTTTTATATGTCTCTGTAATTCATTATTAAACTTTACTCTTCACTTTTTTACATCTTAGACTTTAGATACAATATGCAAAGTACAAGGATTTTGGCGCTTGGAATAATGAATTAAATCACAACAACGTTTAATACAATCATATAAAACCAGATATTTATGTTTTCAGGGCATAACATATTTGAAAATGCAGAATGTGCACTGATGACAGACACAGTTAAATCGACCGGCCAGACACATATATAAAATGTATTATTATATTAAAATCGAATTGTTTTCCAGTAATTATTTAAACGAAACAATTATGAATTAGCGAACTCACCAGTGATATGGCAAATAGAAGTAATTATAAGAAACTACAACATATAGTTGGCCTAATGTTTCTGAAAATCCTCTTTAGTTATACAGTATCTCTATGAAAGCAAGCTTCCTGTGCCGAGCCGCCCCTGATTTAGTCCTGCCCTTAAACTAAAGAGTTAGTGATGTTTGGGCCGTTTAGAGTGACTTGTAGCCCCAGAGCCACAGACGCTGTTATTTCTGTGTCGTACATCAAGTGCACTATAATAGCATCTACTAAGTGACAATTCATCCACTTCTGTCTAGAGACACAAAAGGCTGGAATTTCCACTTTGTCACAGTGTGTCTGTTCACACAGAAACTGGCCCGCATGATTTCACACCCACACCTTGACTCGGCTTCAGTATGTGATCGAGGACAAGCCTCAGTCTTCCTAAGCGTTCGTGTAAAACACACTTTTTAATGAGTACAAATTAACTCGCATGCTAACCTGCCAGTCAGATCCATCAGATATTTGGAATGAATCAGTGTGTCACATGCTTACAAACCACAAATATACCTAGAATGCTTTCATATCTAAACTATACCTTTAAATACAAGAACACCTATTTCCAGGGAAGATGTACGAATGTTTGTGATATACACATGTACTGTAGCATATGTGAATGAGGATGTGGAAATGTGTATAAAGGATTTTCATCTTCATAAGTCCAGGACAGGAATGTGTGTGCAGTCTCTTCTGATATGGATATGATATCAGCGGAGTTTCAGTGTTGTTCCAGTAGAGGGCACCATCCCCTGCGGTCTGAACCTGAGCACGTGACCTGATGATCTCATGGTGACGTCATCACCACCGTGTCATTTTGGAAATGATACATCTCAGACTATTTTAACCAGAGACAGACAAAACAATGGAGTTACACACCCAGTAGCGCAACAGTTGATATTTCAGTTCACACTGCTATTAATATTTCCATCAGTTTTCAGTTTAATTTCTTTTTTTTTTAAATTAAGTGCTTATGTTTATTTATTTATTTTTATTTCAGTTGTAGGTCATTTTTAGTGTTAATTTATTTCCATTTCTTTTTTTCTTTTTTTTTTTTCTCGGTTAATTATTATTTTTTACATTTCTTTTACAGGTGAAATTGACTGTACTTTATTATTAAACCTTATTCTGGGGACTTCTAATGACAAATAACACTTATATTCTTACTGAATTGCAATTTCAAGGGGAAACAAATGTTACATTTTACATCTAAGATACAATGTACAAAGTACAGATTTTCTGTCGAGACATTAGATTTGTCATCATCTCGACCGGAAACCTGCCCTCTTTTCTCATGAGAGCTGTATTTCGGTCTCAGACCTCCACTAGTGTCTGTATCCGGAGCGGTGACGTCAAAGACATGCTAACATCACACTTTTAAGAGCTTGAGAAAAATTCGGTTCAACTGGCAAAGCATCTCTGTAAAATGCAATTCCTTTCTTCATATGCAGACTGCATGCAATACGTCAGTGAATCGCTGAGCGACTGAGAGAAGATGCAGATATTGTGATTTGACAGGTGTGTCTTATCACTGCATCTCCTGGCAGCACAGCCCTGATGCACTTCACTGAATACACGATAGAAAGCACAAAGCATTGAGAGCATTCACACAGATAATAATCCTGAAGGACGTCAACAGAACCTATACCAAAATTAATCTCAAAGTCTGAGAATTATATTATCCGGAAGAAAGAATTCACCATCTGAAGTATTTCCTCTTGATTCTGAAATCATAAAGCTTCCTTGTTTTCCAAGTTCAAATTATAGTTTGTATCCCCGACTTTCAATATATTTCCAGAATATGAATCTAAAGCCAGATTTGAAATTCTTGACTTGATTTTCCTGACATACTAAAGTTAAAGGTTTTTACTAATTATTAAAATGTTAACTATAAAATCAGCATGAATGATGACTGAACAAACCACCTCAGTAAAAACCTCCAGAATATAAATCTGCTAAATAAATTTGGAGTGATACTGAAGAGGAGTAATCACCAATTCATGCTGAGAGAACCGTCTACAGGTGCAGATAAATCAAGTAATCACTTAAAAGTATATTTGGAATGTTTTCTGTC